>NC_083609.1:47678586-47985434 GCF_029168945.1 Cannabis sativa | reverse complement strand
TACATAATAATATCTTATCTTGTTTTCTTTCAAGGGAAATTAGAGTAAAGACTTATTATCCAATTTTGTAAAGACTGACTCCAAATGTATTCAAATCATTCAGACGTGACACTCACGTGCTTATAAGTTGGAGGGTTTAGAGTTTAGAGTTTAGACATGAGGTATCTCCAAAGGAAAGGAAAGGATCTTATTTTGCTTTATGATGTTGTCGTAGTAATAACATTTTCAAAGCACTCAAACTTCCTTATAATTGAAGTTTTAGTCATACGACTAGGTGGGACTTGAGCTTTCTTTTCAATGAATAATTGAGTGAGTTTATATAATAATAATAATAATAATAATAATAGAAGATTTATATTATTGCTACGGATAATGCTGCCTTTACATATCAGTCACCCATCCCATATTTTAATAAAAAACATATATAGACCTAACTCGATCTTCGTATGGTTCATATCAAACACCATAATTTTTAAAAAAAAAATTGACAAAAAAGTTTATAAAAATACTGCTGTACAAAATAATAACTTTTATGATTTTTAAGATTTTACTTACATAAAATATAATCTTTTAATATATTTTTATATTGTACTCTTATTATTTTAATTAGGTAATATAGTCATTCTTCGCCCAACTATTTTAATTTTATTTAGTATAATAATTAAAAAAATTACTTAAGAAATTAATAAATAATAATTTAAAAAATTAATCTAATATATAATAATATTAAAATTATACTATTGAATTATTTATTAAAAATAAAATTTAAAAAATTCTATTTTATTTATTAAAAAATTTAAAATTTATATGAATACTACAGAGAAAAATTAGAGTATTATTATTATTATTATTATTATTATTATTATTATTATTATTATTATTATTATTTAAGTAAACACCCTTTCTCGCAATCAATATTATATCTCAATTATTTAAAGTTGTTGTCAATCATTGTATCTTATAAGTTGCCATCACCGTATTTCACTTATAGTCGTCGTCATTGTTATGTCCAATAGATTTAATCAATACATAATTATACAAATAAATAATATAATGAAGTGCTAATATAGATGAAAAGATTAAAAGTTAAAACAAAAAAATTAAACACTACAATGTCATATCCATAGAAGCAAGATTAATAAGAGATACTGTTAAAACTTTATAGAGAAGAAAAAATTTAAAATTGAAAAATTTATAAAGAAAGCACTTAAGATTAAGAGATCTTTATTATTATTATTAATAATAAATTTATTAAAATATTAAAAAAAATAAGAAAAAATTTGACTCTCAAATATGTGGTTAAAAAAATTATAGTTTTGTGTAAATTAAATAGAATACATATTTGGATTTAGTATCATTAATTATTAATTTTTTATGATCTAATTAAAACATAGTAGCATATTATTATATATAATTGATTATGTTACTATTTTATTTATTTTTTTTAATTACGATATATATAAATGTTGAATTTTAATTTTATTGTGTAACATATATATCATTTAAATTAAAAAAATTCTTACTAATGAATAAATTATAAATAATTCGAAGTTATCGACAACGGTGAAGTCGTCGATTATAAAAAAAATTATATTTCTCAAACCAACCCGCACATGCGGTTTTTCAAATTTTCCAAACCGCACCCGCACCGCAAAATTAAAAACCCGCAAAAACCGCACCGCAAAAAATAGTGCGGTGCGGTGCGGTTTTTGTGGTTTATGCGGTTTGGACTATCACTAAATAATTAAACTATCACAAATACAACAAATTTTGAGCAAAACTTGTCAAAATATCATAAAGATTGAAAATAATTATGCAAAAAAATATTAAGTGTCAACAATACAATAATTAGTAGACTATAAGTTTTTTTTTTTTTTTTTTGAAAGAATAGTAGACTTTAAGTTGAATATTCACATATTGGACCTAAATAAATATAAAACTTGGTATTTTTATAATATGCGGTGCGATGCGGTTTGAACCGCATATTAACAATTCAAAACCGCAAACCGCACCGCACCGCACCGCGCGGTTTAGGAAAAATTCAAACCGTGACCGCACCGCAAAGAATTTCAAACCGCATTTTTTTTGCGGGTGGTGCGGTTATATATTTATGTTTATATAAGGAAAAAAAAAGTGTTACGAAAATACATTAAAAAGAAGAAAAAAAAAAGATTGTTATAAATATTAATAATTATGTAAATGTCCAAATCTTTTATTTATTACCATTAATTGTAATCAACATTCCCTTTTTTTTAGTTTCTTAATATTTGACTCTTATATGTTTATAAATAGGAGATCACCCATTAGAATAAAAAACGAAAATTCTCATCTCTTCTCTATTTTCTTTCTCTAAATTATAATATTACATAATACTTTTATAGCACGAGCCTCTAACCAAGGTATGATAATATTTTTTTTATATGTGATCTCGAATTGCTTCAAAGTTATGATATGCTAAATACATATATATACTCATTTGACTGAAACACATTCGAGTTAGCCATTTTTTATTTATTTTGTAATGAATCAATATTTATACAATATATGTCTATGCTTATATATATCTATATAGATGCCTATATATTATATATGTGTGTTGATTTGTATATCATATTTATTTTATTCTATATTTTAGTTTTTTACTGTCTATGAGTTATATTTTGTTGTATTTTTTCAAAATTTATGTATATGTCTAATAATTTACACTTTATATTGATATAATTTTCTTCATGGCAAACCTTGCAAAACTTGAGTTTGTGGCACTTGATATCTTTGGAAGAAACTATTTATCATGGATTCTTGATGCTGAAATCTATTTAGATGCTATGGGCCTTGGAGACACCATCAAATATCAAAATACTAAAAAAAAATAAAATAAGGCCAAGGCTATGATTTTCCTTCGCCATCATCTCCATGAGGGATTAAAATCTGAATATTTAACCGTAAAAGATCCTCATGTGCTTTGGAAAAATTTAAAAGAAAGATATGACCATTAGAAAATTGTCATATTGCCAAAGGCTAAGAATGATTGGTTGCACCTGAGGTTGCAAGTTTTTCAATCAGTAAGTGATTATAACTCTGCAATGTTTATTATCACTTCTAAATTAATGTTGTGTAGAAAATAGAAGCAATTTTTTCCTATCAAGATAATGGTTTTCTCAAAGAGCCTTTGGATATTACGCACTTGGATGTTGCAGATTTTTTTTAATGAAGATCCCATTAATAGCAACATGAATATCAATAATGGAGATGGAAATATCCACAATTAGTCACTTTTCTTAGTTATGTTTTTTTTATTATTATTTATTTACTTGAAGGTATTTATTTTATTTGGCATGTTTATGTAATGAACTTTTATTATAAGTATTTATATTTTGAGCTTATTATGTTTTTTATTTTGTTGGTTAATGAAGTAATGGACATTTGTGTAACGTCCACGCTTCAAGCCTCCATTAGGCCCTTACACCCACGGAATAATGGCTCTTATACACGAGTACGTCACTCTGGCTTCTTGACAACACGAGTATTTCCAGCGTGCTTTGTCCTCACTCGCACGCTTCCTGGGAAAACTTCCCAGGAGGTCACCCATCTTGAAATTGCCCTAGGTCAAGCACGCTTAACTGTGGAGTTCTTTCGTGATGGGCTACCGAAAAACAAGATGCACCTTGTTGATATAGGCAGTACCAATCAATCCATTTAAGCTCTTTTTAAACTGTGTAGTCCCATACCTACATAGTCTTAGAATCATCCCACATGACTTTCTTCAGGCGATGTGGGATTGCACAGCTTACCCGGTATTTCCCCTTACGGATCACGGGACTACTGACTGTCACAATCACCCCCCTTACGGGGTCCGACGTCCTCGTCGACCACACTTCCGGCTGGGTCAAGGCTCTGATACCAAACTGTAACGCCCATACTTTTCATAAATTACTAATTTAGTTACAAGCGTTAAAACGCAAAAAATCTATAATGTCGCTTTTATTTATAAACATAAAATATTTCATATTTGAGATCAGTTTGGACTTAAAAAACATAATAATTAATAAATAAAAATAATTGCGACATCAATTTAATAACACTAAATAAAATAAATGGAGCGTGTCCTAGACCACCCTCAATTATATGGTCCTCAGCGAGTACACACACAAACTTATCCTTGTTATTGGGAACACATAATACTGTGGCTGTTATTAGTTTGTCCTTAAGTGTTTGGAAGCTACCCTCACACTAATCTGACCAGACAAACTTCTGCGTCTTTCGAGTCAAGTTGGTTAGAGGAGTTGCGATCTTGGAAAATCCTTCAACAAAGCGTCTATAGTAACCAACTAGACCCAAGAAGCTTCTTACTTCACTTGCAGTCTTAGGTGTTGGCCAGCTCTTGACCGCTTCGATCTTTGTAGGATCCACCTCGACTCCATCTTTGGAAACTATATGGCCTAGGAATGCTACCTTCTCTAACCGAAATTCACATTTCTTGAATTTGGCATATAGTTGGTTCTCCTTAAGTCGGTTTAGAGTCATCCTCAAGTGTTCCTCATGTTCCTCCATAGTTTTGGAGTAGATAAGAATGTCATCAATGAATACAACAACAAACTTATCTAGGAACTGTTGGGTTTTATGCCCCAAATAAAACTCATTTCAATATAATCAGATTTACTTATTAATATAGATCAGAAATAACATTTAATGTTGCGTGGGTCACATGATTTATTTCATGATTATATGTACATAATGTATAAATTCATCTGAAACCCTTTTCACATACTTGATCCTGTTTATTGTGCCGTCAACACATTGGAAAGTAAACATGACTATGTGAATAAAGTTTCCTAGATTTATCAGACACAGGGTTTTACAGATATGATAATCTACAACAAGAGTTTACTTGTATTTGGAGAAATACTATGTTCTTTCCAGAACATTGGTTAAAGTAAAGCTCAGGTTGGATGCATGGAGTATGCATCGGAAGGGACCGATATTGAACTTTGACTTAGATTTAATTAAACTTACCTTAAAATCTATTCAAGTCAATATCGCCTAGTTGATCCTAGATCAAATGATCTTAATCCTGTTATGATTAGGCTCAATCTTGAAAGGCTATTCGTGTTCCTTGAATTGTTAGTTAAGCCTACTTTTAGGTCAGGGTGATACGTACTTTTTGGGAACACGGTAGTGCAATTGAGAGGGAGCGCTAGCATAAACATGGAATCTATAGCTTCTATCTGGCGAATAGTAAGCAAAGGATGATCACCTTCGAGCTTGACCAAACGAAAATAAATGGTGGAGATCTCATTTCACATAAGCTGAAATATCATTTATACGGGGTCAAGTGTTTTAAGGATAAAATACATAGTAGGGTGTTATGGTAATTTAATCCCTTTACTGTGTAGATCATTCATATAGAGGATAATTGATCACATTAGGATTATAACAATGGATAACTAATGATGTGTCTATATGGTGGAACATATAGAGCATTCTATATACTGAGAGTGTAATTCTAAGTTCTATGCGTGGATTCAACGAAGAATTAATAAGTTAGTGAATGTTAGTGCTAAATTCTTGATCTACTTATTGGAAGCTCGGTTATATAGACCCATGGTCCCCCCACTAGTTGAGATAATATTGCTTGTAAGACTCATGTAATTGGTTTTGATTAATCAATTATAATTCTCAAATTAGACTATGTCTATTTGTGAATTTTTCACTAAGTAAGGGCGAAATTGTAAAGAAAGAGTTTATAGGGGCATATTTGTAAATTATGATACTTTGTATGGTTCAATTGATAAATATGATAAATGACAATATTATTTAATAATTATTTATAGTTATTAAATAGTTAGAATTGGCATTTAAATGTTTGAATTAGGAAATTGACATTTTTGAGAAAATCAGATACAAAAGGTGTTAAAATTGCAAAGTTGCAAAAAGCAAGGCCCAATCCATTAGTGTATGGCCGGCCACCTATTGTAGTATTTTAAGTTGATTTTTTCATTATTTTAATGCCATATAATTCAAATCTAACCCTAGTGGAATGCTATAAATAGATAGTGAAGGCTTCAGGAAAAATAGACTTTTCTTTTGACACTTTCTGAATCAGAAAAACTGAGCCTTCTCTCTCCCTATCTTTAGCTGCCACTTCTTCTTTCTTCTTCCTTTGAATTTCGAAATCCTTAGTGATTAGAGTAGTGCCCACACACATCAAGTGATACCTCAATCATAGTGAGGAAGATCGTGAAGAAAGATCATCACCAAAGGAGTTTCAGCATCAAAGATTCAGAGAAAGAGATCCAGGTTCAGATATTGATAATGCTCTGCTACAGAAAGGAATCAAGGGCTAGATATCTGAACGGAAGGAGTCATATTATTCCGCTGCACCCAATGTAAGGTTTCTTAAACTTTATATGTGTTTAATTTATCGTTTTAGAAAGTTCTTATTTAGGATGTTAATAAACATACTTGTGAGTAGATCTAAGATCCTGGTAAAATAATTTCCAACAACTGGCCTCAGAGCCATGGTAATTGATTTACTTGCAAGAAATTTGGACTTTAAAACGATTGTTTGTATGTTCTTTGGATGGTATCATGTTGTATTGAGTGTTATTTGATGATTGGTTGATGTTTGTAAATTTTCGTGAAAAATAATTGCGATTTTGTTTCTGGAATTATTTTTATTGGATAGTATGGGAAAAATTAAGCAAGTTAGCCTTTTACAGAACTCAATTTCGATTTTATTTGAATTAGTTATGAATTTTTAAAGATTTGAAAAAAATCGGGGCTGTGCTGAAATTTTCCTGCGATCGCAAATCTGTCCGTACAGTTCACAATTTTTTCGTTTTTCTTCGATTTTTCATGCTTTTTCATGGAATTAACTTCCGATTTTTGGTATAGTTTTGTATTTATACTATTACTATTCCTAATTCAATTCTAATTATCTTTTTGAATTAATTTAATATTTTTAAATTTAATTCAAGATATTAGTGTAATTTAAATTTGAATAGATTAAAAATCTATCTTATTTTAAAATTTGATTATATCTTATCTTATTTTAAATTTAAAAATAAGATATTTATAATCATGTAATTTTTAAATGATATAAGATATTTTGCTAATTTTTTAAATTTTGTTATTTTATTTATTTAAATTACATTTAAAATTTGAAAAAGATATTTATTTATCTTTTCTAATTTTTTATTTAATTTTTATTTATAAAATAACATTTAAAATTTAAAAGTAGTTAGCAAATTTTTTTTGAAATGATATTTAGGTTGGTTGAAACCTAATTTTTCAAAAATTGTAGGTTTAATTTTAAATTTAATTTTTTTTTTAAAAAAATTTCGCATTTTTCAAATTTTTTTTAAATTTTTCGATTTTTTTTTATTATTATTTAATTAATTATTTTCGAAATTAATAATTTAATTTAAAATTAAATAAATCCTACATCCAACTATCTAGCTAACCTTGTTGCAAGAGTATGTGTTTTAGCTTGTTTGTAAGTTTTCAAAACCTATTATTACTTGATTGCAAATAGCCATGGTTACTTTTTGCCAGATCTAATGATCTGATGGCTCCCTTGGTCAAGTTAATAATTTGTAACAGGTATATTTACAATCTTCTTTCATCTGTGTATGACCTAGCAACATGATAGGACCCATCCAAAGTGTGCCTGTGTGAGCCTATGTGTTTAATTTGATTATAGATACATATAGGTTGTTGTTGCTAAAATAAATTATCATAGTTCTTGATAGAATTTATTTAGGCCCATTTAGTTATTGGGCTTATTCAATTAATAACAGTTGTTCTTATTAAGGTTAAATTTCTCTCTTTTGGGCCTTGTGTGAGAGTTGGGAGCCATAGAAGTGGGTACGACATACTGAACCCAGCACCCCCTCACATGAACCACCCTAATTGTGAAGGCCCATTTGCCTGATTTGAACAACTGTACTAGGTTAATTACACTAGTTTAACCTAATAAAATTGATTAGCAACATAATTAATTTCATTTATTTTGAAATTAATTTAAGAAAATTATAGTTTAAAGAATTTTTTATTCTAAGCTAAACTATATGTATTTTCTTGACAAAACAAAACAAAAAATATGTATTTTCTTGTATTTAATTAAATATAGAATTATAACCATCTAGATTCTTTCTGGAACTTAATTTAAATTTTTCATTAAATATTCTTATTTAAGTTGATATTTAGTTATCTACAACTAACCAACTTAAATCTAAATATCTTTTGAATTTCAAATTTCAAAATTAAGTTGAGGAATTTTAGGCATTGGTTATTAAGATTCTTTAGATATTTTTTAAGTTAATATCTTTTCGAATATTAACTTAAAATGGAATATTTTTGAATTAAGTGGTTACAACTTAATTTTTTGATATTTAATTAAATTTAAATTTGAAAAATATTTAGGTTCTAGATTTTTTCTAATACAACCTAAATTAGATATTTTTTCAAATTTTGTGGAAAAGATACTTAGTCAAATAAGATATTTTCTAGATAATTATTTCTAGACTACTTATTATTTCTAATATTTAAAAGGAAAATATTATACATTGTGAAATTCATTATTTATATAATTAATTTTGGTACAATTTATTTTAAGTATATTTTTCCTAGTATTAAACTAGAGATTAATAATTAAGCCTTCTCTACACTTAATTATTTATTTCTTGAATTTAATACATTTAGTTAATTTGAAAAATTAAATATCTAAGTTGATTTTCATCATGATACTTAAATATTTTTTTCATGACACTTAATTAAATAGAAAATTATTTTTAGTTGAAATTTATTTTTCAACTAAATTTAAATAATTTTCAAAATATATTTTTTCTTTATTTTATTAATCAATTTTCGAAATTGCATTTCTTAAATGCTAGAATTTCGAATTTTATCTTGAAAAATAGATTAAGTTGTAAATTAATTATTTATTTTAATTAATTCTTGGATCAACTTAAATCAATGATTTTTTCATTTATTGATTAATTTAAAATAAATTGAATTAAAGTATATTATTAGAAATTGAATTAATTAGTCAAAGGAAAATCTAGATAGATGATATTTTTGCTTGAAGTATTTTTCTAGTGTATTTAATTAAATAGAAAATTAATATTTAAGTTGATTTTCATCATTATACTTAAATATTTGAAATTTTTCTTATATATTTAATTAAATAGGAAAATTATATTTTTTGTTATAAATTAATTTTATTAATTAATTTTGGGCCAACATTAAATTAGAATAATTTTTCCATGATTAATTTTTTATTTTAACATGCATTTTCGAAAATTGTATTCTTAAATACTTTAATTTTTCGAAATGCAATATATATTTATATAAAATTAAATTTGAGTTGTAAATTAATTTATATTAATTTTGTAACAACTTAAATTGAATATTTTTCTAAATATTTATTGGAAATTATTACTAAGATGGAAATAATTCATGTTATTTTTATATCCATCTAAGTAAAATTTATAAATATTAAATTAAAATTTATATTTAGAATTTTTCATTCTAAATTGGAAATTTTAAATAAATATATATTTAAAATAAATAAATTAAATAAGAGAATCAAACAAAATACAACTCACTTTAAATAATGAGCTTGATTATTATTAAGATATTCGATATCCATTGTTGGTCTTACAAAAGTTAAATGTTTTCAATATAACCTCGAGACGCTAGACTTCGTCCCCCTATGGATGGTTATTCGTTGAACGCATTTAACACCGTAAGATTTCATTTGATAAGTGTTTTGTAAGTTTTCGTCTCTATTAGACTCTCCCCTACGGTGACTACTTAGAGATAAACTTATAAAACATGAAACAATGGTGGAAGCTCATAAATGATAATAACCTTGACTCTCGCCTATCGGGACAACGTTGGATTCTTATTTTAATCGAATAAAAGGTTGCTAGAATGGTTTCTATTTTAGATGAGCTGACAACTCTATTCAATAAATGATGCTTTGACTCTCGCCTACCGGGACACTGTATCAGTTTGTTGAAAACCTTGGAAATTATTTAGGATTGTATGTTTTAGTATTTTCACTAGTCATTCCTACTTGCTATATGTTTATAATTTCTGAATTGTGTATGAATTTATATTGAACCATGTTATTTTCTGTTATTAAGTTGTAGTTTAATTTCGAATCTTCATTGTTGGTCTAACATGTTTGTTTTTCTAATGAGATAAATCCCTAATGGATTTTCACCATTAGACATACATAATAGTGTAAGATCTCGAAAGATAAATATTGTATATGCAACATCTAGCTGTTCATCAATTGATGACACCTTAGACTAGTATTTTTACAATATGAAACAAGAAGATTACATAAATAAGATTACTTTGTCTTTCGCTAATCGAAGCATCGTTGGATTCTTATTTATAAACAAAATTATCCTAATTCCTCTTAGCTTATTCATTTCGAATTAGCTTTAAAAACATATCATTGGATGAATGGTCTATAAATCATTTCATGTCATTATATTTTCTCTTAAGAAATTAAATGACGCATATGATTATAATCCCGAAATTCTATTCCCAATTGATATAAATCCTCAATCTTAGAAATCTCCTACTTGTATGGGCAAATCTGACTTAGAGTTTGTATTAGTAGTGGTGGTCCAAGAAAGAATTACTCATTATATTTGGTATAAATTTAAGTCTTTGACTTTAATTTTAGATTCCAAACATAAATTTTCTTATTTTTCTAATTCCGTAATACAATACAGTTACACTTTCTCAAGTATTTAATATCTATCTTCTATTAATGGATTAAAACTGTATGGAATATGAGTTAGGTATTCTGTGACCAGGATCCACTTGCAGTATTCTAAGAACTCTTTAATGTAACTAAACCTATGTCATCAATAGACACTACCATTTTTTTAATCTATGGCATTTGTATCTTGTTCATAGTGGATTTGACAAGATCAATCTCTGCAAAGAGTTAATATGCCTATATCCACTGAAAGTAGTTCATCTCATTCGTAGATGGATGTACATTCAGGGGTGGATATAAGTTTTTCGTTGTATTCTTAAAACGATAACTCTAGATTATACCTTATGCAAAGAAATTTGAAATGTTTAAAAATTTCATTAATTTCTAGCAATAGTTAAAACCATTAAGGTAAGTGGTTAAAGATCTTGCGAACTGATAGGGGTGGAGAAATAGTTAGTAGATATGCAGTTCAAAGATCATTAAATTGATTTTTGAATTATATCCAAACTTACCTCCCCAGAAATTTCGAGTTGCATGTTAATGATTAGTTACTAGTCGTTGCCTAATTCCTTCTATGGTAATACAATTTCAGAATGATGTAATGGTCGTATACTTAATGTAAATCATTACTAGATTCATGGATGACCTAATCAAAATCTTAAGAAAAGCTAGAACTGTTAACCATGGTTTGTTAGCTATTCTAAGTGATTAGGGGTGGACCATCCCATTGTCAATAGATAAGAAAGTGTTTGTTCAAACAAATACTACTTTTCTAAGAAAATGACTAAGTCTGAAAAACAAGTAGCAAATAAAGGAGATATTTAATTATTGATTCCAAAAGTATTCTATCATCTTATATAACATATGATGATCCCACTGCCTCTGTTGTCTTATCACAACCGAAGAGATCAATACCATTTAGTTTTCTTTAACATAATTCACGGTGCCTTGTCGTAGTGGGAGAGTTCCTAGGAACTCACCTTCCTATGACTTGGGAGACACTAGTGATTAAAATCCATTGTGAGTTTAAACAAGTAATGGATTGTCAAGATAAGAAACTAAGAAGAAAGCCAATAGAACTATGGTTTAATCCATTCACATGGAGTAACCTAAAGTTTTCTATTACAAGGACATAAAAGGAAGTTTTCGTTTATAAGTCCATTCAATGGACTTAACAAAACTTCTTGTTCCTAGTATTATAGGTTTGAGTTTATCTAAACCTATGGCTTGTGGTATACCTAGTAATTACTTACTCTAATGCAAGCAACTTACTTTAGTAAGATGCTGAAGCATTTTCTTTCTAATGGAAATCTATAGAAGCTTCACAACTTCTAAGGTATAGATTTTATTTATCTAAGGAAAAGTTTCAACTATTCCAGAAAAGATAAAGCCATGAAAGAATTTCTTAAATCAACAGTGAGAGGTCTTAGATATGCTTTTGTATGCCTTAGACCAGACACCTGCTGTTGAGTGGGAGTAATGAGTAGGTATCAGATTAATCCAGGAGAAGAACATTGGAAGACAATCAAGTAAATCCTAAGATTAAGAAGAGGAACTATATGTTAGTCTATAAGAGTGTGTTTAAAACTCTTAGACTACACCACATCAGATTTCGAAATTTGCCTATGTGCTAGTAAATATTTCTGATAAGATGGTGGTTACTCTGGGGGTGGAATAGTGATTTTGGAGAAGTGTAAAAACCTATCTGAAGTCTCTAGGTCTACCAGAGAGGGACTGAATGTTAAGGTTGCAGGAAAGGTACTTATTCAGTCTAAGGGAAGTTCTATACATTTTTGGCATCATTCCAAATTGCCTTAAACTACTAGTGTTAATTTCCTGATTAACCAAAAGTAGTTGCCAAAGATATAGAATCCAGTATCCCAAGAGAGTAGACATATAGAGAGGAATTTCACATTATCAATGATTTTGTGATTAAGGAAGAGTAATGGTGGAGAAAAGGTTGTGGTTAATTCAACCTTTCAGATCCTATTACGAGGAGTTTACTACTACTACACTTGATTTGTATATCAAGGTGTTGAGATTATTTGAAACGCACTTTTTGTTTTATATTAGTGCAAGTGGGAGTTTGTTGGGTTTTATGCCCTAAATAAAACTCATTTAAATATAATCAGATTTACTTATTAATATTGATCAGAAATAACATTTAATGTTGCGTGGTTCACATGATTTATTTCATGATTATATGTACATAATGTATAAATTCATCTGAAACCCTTTTCACATACTTGATCCTGTTTATTGTGCAGTCAACACATTGGAAAGTAAACATGACTATGTGAATAAAGTTTCCTAGATTTATCAGACACAAGGTTTTACTGATATGATAATCTACAACAAGAGTTTACTTGTATTTGGAGAAATACTATGTTCTTTCCAGAACATTGGTTAAAGTAAAGCTCAGGTTGGATGCATGGAGTATGCATCGGAAGGGACCGATATTGAACTTTGACTTAGATTTAATTAAACTTACCGTAAAATCTATTCAAGTCAATATCGCCTAGTTGATCCTAGATCAAATGATCTTAATCCTGTTATGATTAGGCTCAATCTTGAAAGGCTATTTGTGTTCCTTGAATTGTTAGTTAAGCCTACTTTTAGGTCAGGGTGATACGTACTTTTTGGGAACACGGTAGTGCAATTGAGTGGGAGCGCTAGCATAAACATGGAATCTATAGCTTCTATCTGGCGAATAGTAAGCAAAGGATGATCACCTTCGAGCTTGACCAAACGAAAATAAATGGTGGAGATCTCATTTCACATAATCTGAAATATCATTTATACGGGGTCAAGTGTTTTAAGGATAAAATACATAGTAGGGTGTTACGGTAATTTAATCCTTTTACTGTGTAGATCATTCATATAGAGGATAATTGATCACATTAGGATTATAACAATGGATAACTAATGATGTGTCTATATGGTGGAACATGTAGAGCATTCTATATACTGAGAGTGCAATTCTAAGTTCTATGCGTGGATTCAACGAAGAATTAATAAGTTAGTGAATTTTAGAGCTAAATTCTTGATCTACTTATTGGAAGCTCGGTTATATAGACCCATGGTCCCTGCACTAGTTGAGATAATATTGTTCGTAAGACTCATGTAATTGATTTTGATTAATCAATTATAATTCTCAAATTAGACTATGTCTATTCGTGAAATTTTCACTAAGTAAGGGCGAAATTGTAAAGAAAGAGTTGTTAGGGGCATATTTGTTAATTATGATACTTTGTATGGTTCAATTAATAAATATGATAAATGACAATATTATTTAATAATTATTTATAGTTATTAAATAGTTAGAATTGGCATTTAAATGTTTGAATTAGGAAATTGGCATTTTTGAGAAAATCAGATATAAAAGGTGTTAAAATTGCAAAATTGCAAAAAGCAAGGCCCAATCCATTAGTGTATGGCCGGCCACCTATTGTAGTATTTTAAGTTGATTTTTTTCATTATTTTAATGCCATATAATTCAAATCTAACCCTAGTGGAATGCTATAAATAGATAGTGAAGTCTTCAGGAAAAATAGACTTTTCTTCTGACACTTTCTGAATCAGAAAAACTGAGCCTTCTCTCTCCCTATCTTTAGCTGCCACTTCTTCTTTCCTCTTCCTTTGAATTTCGAAATCCTTAGTGATTAGAGTAGTGCCCACACACATCAAGTGATACCTCAATCATAGTGAGGAAGATCGTGAAGAAAGATCATCAGCAAAGGAGTTTCAGCATCAAAGATTCAGAGAAAGAGATCCAGGTTCAGATATTGATAATGCTCGCTACGTAAAGGAATCAAGGGCTAGATATCTGAACGGAAGGAGTCATATTATTCCGCTGCACCCAATGTAAGGTTTCTTAAACTTTATATGTGTTTAATTTATCGTTTTAGAAAGTTCTTATTTAGGATGTTAATAAACATACTTGTGAGTAGATCTAAGATTCTGGTAAAATAATTTCCAACAGGAACTCCTTGAACACCCTATTCATCATATCTATGAAGGCTGCTGGGGCATTAGTTATTCCGAAAGACATTACCAAAAACTCATAGTGTCCATATCGTGTTCTGAATGCTGTCTTGGGTATGTCTTCCTTTCGGACCTTCAGCTGGTGATACCCAGATCTGAGATCTATCTTTGAGAACACAGTCGAGCCTTGCAATTGATCAAAGAGATCGTCAATCCTTGGCAAAGGGTACTTATTCTTGATGGTCACCTTGTTGAGCTCACGGTAGTCCACGCACATCCTCATACTTCCATCTTTCATCTTGACGAAGAGTACCGGCGCACCCCAAGGTGAGTAACTCGGTCTAATGAACCCTTTGTCTAAGAGCTCCTGTAGTTGTATTTTAAGCTCTTTTAACTCATTAGGTGTCATTCTGTATGGAGCCTTTGAAATTGGATTAGTCCATGGGGCTAATTCAATGACGAACTCCACCTCTCTATCTGGAGGTAGTCCCAGTAATCTTCTGGAAAGACCTCTAGAAATTCACAGACTATGTGCACATTCTCCACATTTAGTTGCGTCTCTATTGCTTGATCCACTACGCTGACCAAGAATGCCAGACACCCCGCCTTCATTAGCTGACTAGCTTTTAGGGAAGAGATTAATGGAGTCATAAGGGCCAGCTTGTCACACTTGAAAATAAACTGATCCCCAACCTTTGTTTCAAAAATGACCAGTTTTTTTCGGCAATTGATTGTCGCGCCGTGACTAGATAGCCAATCCATCCCAAGTATAACATCATATTCTTTCATTTCCAGCTTTATTAGGTCGCCCATGAGTTCTTTGCTTTCGATTATGATAGGTACATCTCGCATTCTTCTTGTTGATAGCATGGTTTTTCCCGAGGGTAATTCCGTCACAATACCACATCTAAGTAGGTCGCATGGCTTATCTATACTATCAATTACCATCGTAGCTATATAGGAATGAGTAGCTCTAGAATCAAAGAGAACATTACAAGGAAATCCGTAAATAGAAACCTGACCTGAGACAACAGTGTTGCTTGTGGTCGCTTCTCCTCTGGTGAGAGCAAACACTCGAGCAGGAGCGGCTTGGTTCTCCTTCTTTTGTCCCTTTGGGCAATTTTTCTTCAGATGGCCTGGCTTCCCGCAATTGTAGCACACCCATGACTTCATCTTACACTCCCCAAGATGTTTCCTATTGCATGTGGGGCAAATTGGGAATTCTACATAGGACCTTTTCACCCCATTATTGTTATTTTGGACCACTGCTTTCCCCTTTTTATCACGATCATTACCGTGATTTCCCTCGTGTTTTCTCTTATTCTCTTGATTTCCTCCATTGTTTCTTCGGGCTTCCCACTTAGCAGCATTCTCCTTCTTTATATCATTTTCGAGCAACTCAACTTCGAGAGCTTTTTCTAACACCTCATCATAAAATGTGTTGGTCTCCACCATGATTTTCACATCCTTTTTAATCATGGGGTTCATCCCCTTCAAGAACCTTTTGACCCGAAGGGTCTCGGTTGGTACGATCTCTTGTGCAAACTTTGCCAGACGGTCAAATTGCCTAGCATACTCCGTGACAGTGAGACTGTTCTGCCTCAGATTTATAAACTCATCTTCTTTTGCAGCCAGTATGGCGGCACTATAGTACTTCCTGTTAAACACATCAACAAAGTCCAACCAGGTCATAGTTGTAATGTTGCGACTTTGTCTTACTACTTCCCACCAGATCCGTGCATCCTTTTTAAGTAGGCTGGCAGCACAAGATACCATTTCCCTATCATTGAGGTCCATATATTCCAATATGGACTCCACTGAGCGCAACCATTCCTCAGCTTCAAGTGAGTCCGAGCTCCCATTGAATATTGATGGCTGCTATTTCTGAATCGCTCGTATTGACAGGTTCAAAACGTTCTATTGGTTCTGGATTCAATGCAGCTGGTTGAAGAGCTAGGTTTCTAACGGGTGGATTTTGATTCCGGCGTAACTCCTCATTCTGAGCTCGTAGCCTTGCAATTTCTTGAGTTAGCTCCTCACGTATACGAGCGTTTTCTCGGAGTATCTCAGCTTGAGCATTGGGAGGTGCTTGTTGTTGTTCGAGTGCTACTTCATCTACCGGTGCTACCGATGCTCCTTGTCTACTTCCCCTGCCGCCGCTTTGGCCTCCACGTCGACCATCACCTCGGCCTCCGCCCCTTGCGGGTGCTGGAGCTGCATCCACGTGGATGTTTCTATTGCCGTTGATTCGAACAGATCTTCTTCGAGACATTATTTCCTAATGTTCCTTGTTTGTTTCTAAGAATCTCTAAAAGAAGATAAACTTATATAAGATATCACCATTTTTTTTTTAAAAAATGCCCATACTTACATAACTAGTTCACAAATTATTTCTATTTATTCAAAGATAAAATAAATAATCACATAAAATAATAAAACACACATTTTTTTTATATGGTTACTTAAAGAAAAATTTCTATGATTTTTTTTTTTCAAGAGTCATATGGTGCTATCTAACATCAAGTTCTAAAATTTCACCCAAAAAATTTATTTTAAACTAACTTGAAATATATTTATATGTATTAAAAAAATTATTTCATATGGGTAGTACCTAAACTTGGATATTGGTACTAAGGTTTTTTTTTTTTAAGTAAAATGCAAATTTAGAAATTACAAAAAAATACACATAAAATGCAAGCATATCTAATGGACTTACTTGGTGGCACGCAGAAACTTTTTAGCTGATGTGTGTAACTCGTGAGAACGTTCGGGGCCGATATAACTGTGGCTCTGATACCAAACTGTAACGCCCGTAATTTTCATAAATTACTAATTTAGTTACAAGTGTTAAAATGCGGAAATCTATAATGTCGCTTTTATTTATAAACATAAAATATTTCATATTTGAGCTCAGTTTGGACTTAAAAGACATAATAATTAATAAATAAAAATAACTGCGAAATTAATTTAATAACACTAAATAAAATAAATGGAGCATGCCCTAGACCACCCTCAGTTATATGGTCCTCAGCGAGTACACACACAAGCTTCCAAGGTCTCACTTGCCACCGGCTCTCTAAGTTTTAGAACCTTAATCTGCACAGGGTAAGTTTGATAAGGGTGAGCTACTAAACTCAGTAAGGAAATGCTTGTCATGTAGTAACATAAAATAAAAGAAAAACATATAACTAAAACTTAGATGCACATATTTAGACAAATAGCAATACATATAAGCTTAATCTTATCACTATTAACTAATCACTAGTTTCTAAGCTAAGTCACATAATAATGGTTATGCCGGAGTTCGACTTTGGCAAATAAACTCGAACTATTAGACTAAATGGCGGAGAGCTGGGTTCAATAAAATCGTACCCACTACTAGATGGCCCCCTATCTACCATATAGACCCAACAGTCAAGTATTTAACCATTATCTTCTCGGTCAAACCATGTCACATAATCTACAATAAATCTAATTTAAATAATGTTTAACTACCATACATTATTTAAATAGCATATCATAAATCCTATCATAATTAAGTCATAATCATATCATAACCATATCATAACTACATAATAATCATATCATAACTATATCATAATCATATCATAATCATACCATAATCATATCATTGTTTAAATAATGCGAATCCATTGTACCGTCCATTATCCAAACAACATAACTAGTTTAAATAATGTGAATTTTATAAACATACTATTTACATACATACTTAAATAACATGAATCTTATAAACATATTATTTAAATATATACCTTTAGCAATGGCCATGCTCTAATACTGTAAACATACATAAATAACATGAATCTTATAAACATATTATTTAAATATATATTATACAGTACATTAAATAAAAGCAGAAGACCTTAGTTAACTTCTCTTTTACTATTCCCACTCTTTCTATGAATGTCATTACATATAGAAAACTTATGTTTTTCTACTTAATTTCCGTACCTCGATTGTGGAGATCTTAGCTTGATTGTAAAAGTGATCCTTGAGAACCAAAAATTATCTTATGAAAAACTTAAATTTCATATTTATTAATTAGAACATATTACAATGGTATATATAAATATATATATCTATATACAAGACCTTAACCTTGAATCTACAAATCTAAAATTATAGATTGATACCTTAGATTTAAAAGAAAACCTGGCAGAGAAATAATGGTGGTGATGATGTTGATATATATAAGTAAATAATAGTGGGGTATATATATATAAATGCTTAAGAGGTTGGTGGTGGTGATATGTGAGTATGACAAGAATAATCAGTTGGGAATAGTGTTGAGAGATGGTGAAATGATAGAAAAAAAAATGATAGAGAAAATGATAAAGGATGATGGTATTGATGGTGGCCTGAGGTAATAAGCAATGAATATTATGGCATAAAAGACAAAATAGGGAGTAGTAGCAAGAGATGAGAAAGAGAGAGTAACCTTTAATAGGTAATAGCTTAAGTGATGAGTGAAGAATGAATACATAAAGCTCTATATATAGGCCTCTAGCTAACTTAAGTTAAGATTTAAAATAAATTAATAAATGAATAAACTTCCTAACTTCCCACCATGGTCAACATTTGTTATTGAAGAGAAAAACTCTCTCGTATAAGCTGAAATAGCTTATTTGTTGAGTTCCAACTTAACTTCCCCACGTGTATACTCCCCAATAGCTTCAGGATGTGACTCCAAGCAACTAACCTCAAGATTTATGGTCTAACAATACATATTTTGAATCATTCTCCCATTAGCTTCTCATGCATGTGTTTCACTAATTAATACCTATTATATTTTGTAACTTAGATCACTACTCCTTAACAACAAGGTGTCACACATATCAATACTATCTCTTTATTTATTTATTTAAATCAAATAACACTTATCATTTATATATATATAGTCTTGGCTGAATCTACATGGCCCAAGACTTGGGTCATTATGCCACTTACTAGTATATATTTTAAACACTTAAAATACCATAGTTCAATTTTACCAATATATAACTATGTTTATCTTCAAAAATAAAATAATAATAACAACATCAACAACAACAATCAACAAAAACAACAATAATAATAATAATAACTCATTTTCATGTTATTTTAAAAACTAACGCAAATCTTATATAACTCTTAAAAATACTCTATTTACGAAATTAACTTATTCTATGCAATCACTATTTCCACATCGATATTTCTAGACCAGCATAATAAAAAATTATAACTGAATATTTTGGTTATTACAATTTGTCATCCTATACATGATTCTACAAATAATGGTGATGATATGTGTTTGGTGGATAGCGCAACCACTCATACAATACTTAGAAGTGATAAAATATTTTTTAAATTTATCAAGAATGAAGGTAAATATTAATACAATATCAAGCACTGCAAATTTAATTGAAGGCTCCGGAAGAGCCATTATATTGATGCCAAGAGAAATAAAAATTATTATAGATGATGCCTTATTATCCACCAAATCAAAAAGAAATTTATTGAGTTTCAATGATATACGTCGTAATGGATATCATATTGAGACAATAGATGAAAATAATTTTGAGTATCTTTGCATTACGTCTATTGTTTCAAGAAAAAAGTGCATATTAGAAAAATTACCTGGTTTGTCTTCAGGTTTGTACGTTACACGTATAAGTACAATAGAAGCTAATGTTATTGTGAACGAGAAGTTCACAAACCAGAAAAATTCATTTGTTATTTGAAATGACCGGTTAGGCCATCCCAGTTCAATCATGATGCGTAGAATAATAGAGAACTCACATGATCATCCATTGAAGAACCAGAAGATTCTATTATCCAGTGAGTTCTCATGTGCTGCTTGCTCTCAAGGAAAGTTAATCATTAAGCCTTCACCGGTAAAGGTTGGAATTGAATCCCTTGGATTTCTTGAACGAATTCAGGGCAACATATGTGGCCCTATTTGCCCACCATGTGTACCATTCAGATATTTTATGGTATTAATAGATGCATCAACTAGATGGTCACATGTTTGCTTATTATCTACTCGTAATGTAGCATTTGCAAGATTGCTTGCTCAAATAATCTGATTACGAGCACAATTCTCGGACTATGCAATCAAGACAATCTGCCTTGATAATGTTGGTAAATTTATATCACAGGCTTTTAATGATTATTGTATGTCAATAGAGATAAATGTAGAACATCCTGTTGCTCATGTGCATACACAAAATGGTCTAGCGGAATCATTTATTAAGCGCCTCCAATTAATCGCAAGATCATTACTTATGAGAATAAAACTCCCAAATTTAGCTTGGGGACATGCTATTTTACATGCTGCAGCACTTGTACGCATTAGGCCAACATCATATCACAAATTCTCCCCATTACAATTGGCTTTTGGTCAGGAACCAAATATTTCCCATCTAAGAATCTTTGGTTGTACAATATATGTTTCGATTGCTCCACCACAACGAACAAACATGGGTCCTCAAAGGAGGCTGTGAATATATGTTGGGTATGAATCTCCATCTATCATTAAATATCTCGAACCCACAATTTGAGATATATTTACAGCACGTTTTGCTGATTGTCATTTTGATGAGACAAGTTTCCCAGCTTTAGGGGGAGGGAAAAAGAAATAGCTAGAGAAAGAAATTATACGGAATGCACAATCATTATCTCAATTTGATCCTCGTACAAATCAATGTGAACTTGAAGTTCAAAGAATAATTCATTTGCAAAATATTACAAATCAATTACCAGATGCATTCACTGATCCAAAGAAAATTACAAAATCACATATTCCAGCTGAAAATGCTCCAATTCGAATTGAAGTCCCAGAAGGACAATTAACTAATGATTCTAAAGCACGTTTGAAACGTGGTAGACCAGTCGGTTCCAAAGATAAAAATCCTCGAAAAAGAAAGGGAGTAAATAATCAAGATGGCCCTAATGAAGAGGCTGAAAATTTTGAGGAAGATGTTGACATAAAAAAATCTCTTGAAGAGATTTGGGTACCTAAAAATACTAGAAATAATGAGATCTCAATAAATTATGTCTATGTAGGAAAAGAATTGAACCGACTCGAAGTAATTATCGAAAATATTTTTGCTTATAATGTAGCGCTAGAAATTATAAATGAAAATAAAGATCTTGAACCTAAATCTATCAAAGAATGTCAAAATAAAAAAGATTGGCCAAAATGGAAAGAAGAAATTCAAGCAAAATTTAATTCACTTGCTAAACGCAAAGTATTTGGACCTATAATCCAAACACCTGAAGGTGTGAAACCCTTTGGATACAAATGGGTATGTTTACGTAAAAGAAATGAGAAAAATGAAGTTCTGAGATACAAAGCAAGACTTGTAGCTCAAGGTTTTTCTCAAAGGCCAGGTATTGATTATGAGGAGACATATTCTCCTGTGGTGGATGCAATAACATTAAGATATTTAGTTAGCCTGGGTGTGAGTGAAAAACTCGATATGCGATTAATGGATGTAGTCACAGCTTATTTATATGGATCACTAAATAGTGATATTTACATGAAGATCCCTGAAGGATTTAAGATGCATGATGCATATAATTCAAGAAATCGAGAAATGTCCTCAATTAAATTACAAAGATCATTGTATAGATTAAAACAACCAGGGCGCATGTGGTACAATCTGTTGGGTTTTGTACCCTAAATAAGACCCATTTCAATATAATCAGATTTACTTATTAATAAAGATCAGAAATAACATTTTATGTTGCATAGTTCACATGATTTATTTGATGATTATATATATAATGTATAAATTCTATTTAAGTCGAGAACATATGAATTTGTTAATGATTATAGTGTTGTCAACACAGTGGAATATAATCTTAATTATATGTTCGAAAGTTTATTCCCTGATTTGTAAGAACACTGGATTTAGACTGGCATGGTATAATCAGCGATTGGTATTCTTACACCTTGGATAAGTGGTATGTCCTTTCGAGGGCATTGGCAAAGTTTACCAGTATCGGATGTATGGAGTATACATCGGAAGGGACCGATATTGAACTTTGATTAGATATATTAAAATTTACCGTAATATCTATTCAATTCAATATCACCCGTTGATCCTAGATCAAATGCTCTTAGATCAAATGATGTTAATCATGATATGGTTAGGTTCGATCTCAAGAGTAGCATACATGTTCTTTGATTTGTTAGTTAAGCCTACTTTCTGGTCAGGGTGATACGTACATTTTGGGAACATGATAGTATAATTGAGTGGGAGCGCTAACATAAATATGGAGTCTATAACTTCTAAAGGAATTTAGAAGTGAAACGATGATATCCTTCGAGCTTCGCAAAATAGAGATAAATGGTTGAGATCTCATTTCACTTCGCTGAAATATCATTTATACGGAGCTAAGTGTTTTAAGGATAAAATACATTAAAGGTGTAACGGTAATTTAGTCCCTATTCAATGTAGATCATCTATTAGAGGGTCACTGATCAAATTAGGATTATAACAATGGATAACTAATAGCGTATCTATATCGTGGAACATATAGAGCGTTCTATATGACTGAGAGTGCGATTCCAAGTTCTAAGTGTGGATTCAATAAGGAATTAATAAGTTAGGGAATTTACTTGGTAAATTCGGTTTGGCTTATTGGAAGCTCGATTATATAGGCCCATGGTCCCCATAGTAGTTTAGACCATACTACTTGTAAGACTCAGTTAATTGATTTTAATTAATCAATTCTACTTCTTAAGTTAGACTATGTCTACTTTATGAATTTTCACTAAGCAAGGGCAAAATTGTAAGAAAAGAGATTCTAGGTTTTATTTGTTATTTGGCATGACTTTATATGTCTGATTAATAAATATATAAAATGACAATATTATTTAATAATTAATTTTTAGTTATTAAATAATTAGAATTGGCATTTAAATGGTTGAATTTGAAAAATTGGCGCTTTTGAGAAAATGAGATGCAGAAATGATAAAACAACAAAATTGCATAAGTGAGGCCCAATATCCAAAGCCCATGGCCGACCACACTTAATGGGTTTTATCATTTATTTTTGTATTATTTTAATTCCAAATAATTCTAAATTAAACCTAGGTGGTTACCTATAAATAGATAGTGATGGCTCTCATTCACACTTAACTTTGTCAGATGAAATTTGAGCCTCCTATTCTTTCCCTATAGCCGCCACTTCCCTTCTCTTTTCCTCTTCAAATTCGAACCTTGAGTGAATGAGTGAGTGCCCACACACATCAAGTGGTATCTCAATCATAGTGTGGAAGATTGTGTAGAATCCAGTCAACAAGAAGGAGAATCAGCATCAAAGAAGGAGAGAAAGAGATCCAGGTTCAGATTTTGGTGATGCTCTGCTACAGAAAGGAATCAAGGGCTAGAGATCTGAACGGAAGGAGTCATTATATTCCGCTGCACCCAATGTAAGGTTTCCTAAACTTTATATGTGTTTATTTCATTGTTTTAGAATTCATATTAGGATGTTAATGAAACATACATGGTAGTAAATCTAGATCCTGGTAAAATATTTCCAACACAATCGACTTAGTGAATATTTATTGAAAGAATGATATAAAAATGATCGTATTTGCCCATGTCGTTTTATAAAAAGTTCAAGTCATGAGTTTGTTATCATTGCTGTTTATGTTGATGATTTGAATATTATTGGAACTCCTGAAAAAGTTTCAGAAGCTATGGAATATGTAAAGATAGAGTTTGAAATGAAAGATTTAGGAAAAATAAAATTTTGTCTTGGTTTACAAATTTAGCATTTAAAATGTGGAATTTTTATTCATCAGTCAACCTATACTGAAAAGATTTTGAGACGGTTTTATATGGATAAATCACACCCATTGAGTAGCCCAATGGTAGTTAGATCACTTGATGTGGAAAACGATCCTTTTCGACCTAGAGAAGAACATGAAGAGCTTCTTGGTCTAGAAGTACCACATCTTAGTGCAATAGGAACATTGATGTATCTTGCTAATTGTACAGGACCTGATATAGCTTTCTCTGTCAATTTGTTAGCAAGATTTAGTTCTGCTCCAACATATAGACATTGGAAAGGGATTAAGCACATTAATGACCGCTTTAATAATTTGGATTAGTAAAGGCAATGAGCACTAATTTCTATTATTTTTATAATTATTTATGAATTTAATTATCTGTGGGCCCCATTGTTAGAAATGGGCATTAGAGTTATAATTTCTTAATTCCGGAGATTTTATTAAACTCTAGGGGTATTATTTGATTTACATATGAATTATGCTATTTTTTGTAATTTTTGCTCAGCGACAACAGAAAATGCGATGGATGGATAGTTTGATCACATGGGTAAGTTTAGAACCTTATTTCGTAGTGGGAAATATATTGGAGAATATAAAATACCGAGCTTGAACGGGGTTATGGTTTTGACCATTTTACCCCTAGGCTTAAGTTGGCTTTAGTTTTAAGCAAAAGGGCATTTTGGTCATTTTAAAGAGGTGATTAGGTGGCTTCTTTTTGGAGATGGCAGCTGTCCATTTATTAGTATTCAGCTGAGTATGAGTTTGTAACGCCCTAAATAGTTAGGCTCGCTACCCAAAAATCTTATGAAATCCTAATCCCCTAAATGGGATTACTAATCAAAATAGCGCAGAATTTAAACTTTTGAAATAAACGGAATGAAAATAAAACTTGTGATAATTTAAACTTTACAGTAGTTGGGATCCCAAAAATATTTGCAAACTTTATTACAAGTCTCTTTCAGTTAGCCGGCCTAAGCGGCAAATAGAGTTTCAAAAGTTCAACACTAGTAGACCCTTAACCCGCTTGGTGTGATATGGCTCGAACATGTATATTCTTCGCCCAGCTCCTAAACTCATGGCTGATCAGCTAATGCCTTATCCTTTCATGCACAGTAGAGTACCCAGGAGCCAAGCCCAGCAAGACATTATATAATCATAACAATATTAATATGCTCATTATACTATTTAAACAATAATGCCATTCATATATGTTTGTGTGTCACAGACCTGCATGTTACACTCACATGCCTATTTATGTCTACGTGGCGTAGACCTATGTGCTGCCCTCACACATCTATTTATATCTACGTGGCGTAGACCTACGTGTTGCTCTCACACATCTAAATACAATAAGGCCTTAGAATTGGTTCCTCTCGGTTATGGTTACCGAGTCTAACCTGATTATGCCTTAAGCGCATAACCCTTGAATCTCATTACATATAACATGACATGACATTTTCACACATATATCACTAGGGTAATAACCCTAGGCAATTATACTGTTCCTATTAGGGTAATAACCCTAATCCCGATTATTAAACAATCATACAAATCACTTCAATATAAGCGCCACTGCGCATACTCTACGTGCTAACCACTGTCTTACCTGTTGTCCCGCAACTGATAGAGATTCCAAATCTCCGGGTGCTCCTGATCAGGTGCCGGTAATCCTAGTCACACAAATTTGGGATTTTCATAACTAGGGTTAACCCCTGATTCCATACTCATAAAATTCAATCATGGCATTTAAAATTCAGATAATCATACAGAGCTTGGAACGAGATTTTCAACGATATAAAGAACTCCCAAATCGGAGTTCGGAATCAAAAGTTATGAATTTCTGAAATTCAACTCAAAATTGTCCAAAAACACCAGGGCGGGCCGCGGCATGCTCAGAGCATGTCGCGACACCTGGGTTGAAAACCCAGAAAACAACCACCTTCAAACACGGTTTTCAGCTCAAAACTCAATCCAATTCATCCCAAATCATGGACAAAACTTCCAATTTATAACATTCAATTGCTAGCAAACATTAGGGAGTTTAAAACACATAAACATGCATCAAAACTCATATTATCCCCTGTAAATTCAATTGCATAACCACATAACTCATGCTTTAAACCAACAATATTCAAGCTTAATAATTGTGCTTCAAGCACACCCAAAACATTTAATTTCCAGCAGCAAACTATCCAATTAATACCTGAATTCAACCTAGAAAATCCCCTAAAACATACAGCCACAACTTCACAAAAAAATCAACAACAACTTCATGCAATAGAGATCCAATTCATCAAAATCAAACATCAATTCACTCATCATATAATCAAGAACACTCAAATCTTAAAAAAAAACATACTTTCAATTCCAAACTCAACAACAAATTCACAATTAAAGGGAGTGAGGAGAAGAACTACCTCAAATTCAAGCCACAACCAAACTTAATTCTTCAAAAGCTAGCTTCAATTCACTCCAAGAATCAAGTTTTCTTCCCAAAATCAAGTTCTAAAAGAAGAGGATTTTGAGAGAGAAAGAGGGGTCGGGTGAGAGGGAGACAAATCCAGAATTTTGATTTCCTTCATCTCAAAAATCAATTTTATTAAACATAATCAATAAAGGCGAAAAGACCAAAATGCCCCTAGGGCCAATTTTCACCTATTCACACATACAAGGGCATAAATGTCATTCCATGCATATTAAATCTCAATTAAATTTCAGACTATCACTTATCAAATAAAATGCCAATAAATTCAATCCAATTTACATTTCGGGCCCAAACCTAGTTCGGCCTGAAATACCCGGTTGTGACTATACCGCGCCAACCTGTCAGAACACACCTGAAAAGAAAACAAAGGTATACTATATAATAATATAGTTCAATTTAACACGTAATTAAATTAATTTTATCATTTTACCCTTCTCGGGTCACAATTACTAAAACGCCCGTGGCTCACCAACGGGATCTTAACATATAATTAATCAATTAAATTCTCATATATTGAACTATATAATAATATAATTCCTCAATTATTCATAATTATCGAATTAGGGTTTTGCTAATCCATTTCTTAATTCTAGGGAGTTACAGACTTTGTTGTAGAGAAATTAAAATAAAATCATTTAATTAAAAGAAAAAGAAGAAGAAAAACCCAATTATCCTACTCTCTCTCTCCATCCTTTTCGAGCCTAGCAAGAACCAGCCAAGACTTGGGATTTTTTTGGAGTAATTGAGGAAGTGTTAGCTGAATTCATGTGGTGTTAAGCAAAGGTAACCCTAGAACTATTAATTTCTTGTATTTTGAAGCTTTTTCTTTAGTTTGATTATGTGATTTTGTGAAATGGGAGTTGTTAGGGTTAGAAATGTTTAGGGTTCGAATTCTAGGGTTAATTTGGATTGATTTTAGTTTCTAGTAGCTGGTTTGGTTGTGTTGTGATGATTTTATGCAAGTTGGAGTTTTGAACTCAAAGCTTTAGTCTTTAATGGCATGTTGACACTACTACAATTTTCACTTTTAGTGACACTATATAGTGACACGCAAAAAAGTGCATGTCACTAAAAAGTCAAGAGTGACTTTTAGTGACATGCACAATAAGACTCTAAAAATTCAGTGTTAGTCTCTTGTAGTGTGAGTCACTAAAAATATGAAGTGTCACTAAAGACTAAAACCCAAAATTTCCTAATTTTTATTAATATAAAAAATATTAGCATATAGTGACACGCCAGACGCGAATGGATAAATATATCCCCACCCACGTGTCACTATATCATAAATTAATTTTTTTTATAAAAAAAGTACAACTATAATTAATAAGTAAATAAAAAATAAAAAATATATATTTAATAATAGTGAATTCTTGTTATTCACGCCACCTCTTTTCTAATCAATTAAAATCCAATATAAAAAGTTAAATAATAAAATATAAAATAAATATCTTTATATATTAAAAGTGTCTATTTAACGGTATTTCTTGGTTTCTTGGTTCAACAAGATATACTTTAAAATAAAAGAATATTCTGTTAAATTTAACGATGTTAGGTTTGATCCTCCCGTTAACTATCCCTTTCTCTTTCTTTATATACTATTATTTCAAATTGCCCTAACCTAATTAGAATCTCACTCTCATCACAATCCCACAAAAGATTTTTTTTTTATCTGAACCCATTCCCAATCAATTAATATACCCTTTCATCACCTCTAGCAACGAAATTCCAATTGGAGAAATTCAAAGGAATCAAATTCCAATCGCAGAGTGAGTTAAATTCCAGTTGGAGAAATTCTGTAAGGAATCAAATTCCAATCGCAGAGTGAGTTAAATTCCAATCGGAGAAATTTAAAGGAGTCAAATTCCAATCGCATGCCAGAGTTTTACGATTTCGCATTTTATTTCTTCTTCTTCCGCTCCTCTCTCTACACCACTCTCTTATTTCCACTAACTATTATTATGTAAATGACCCCTTCAGAGATCCCAAGCTTATTTAACAGTATATTCTTAATTAATTTTGAATAAAATATTCTTAAATCCTAAAACCCTAACTTTGAATATATGAATGAGTGGGCGCTCTTCTTACTCGTGATTTTTTCTATCGATCGATGGTGAGTGTTTGCACTTGAATTTGTATTTTTCAATTTAAAAATTTTTGGTTTTCATGCTTTTTTTTTTTTTTGGTTTGATGAGCAACGTTTGACAAGAAGATCAATTTTCGAATTAACAGAAATGATTGGATTGTAAGGCAAAGGATCCTAGGACACTTCTCTTCGCTGAGAAGCAGATCACTGTTTTTGGTGTCATGTATAGATCTAATTTTTGTTAATTTTGGCAGCCATGCAATGTGTCTTTCTCACGATATTAAATTCCTTCTTCATTCATAATTTTTATTTGTTTTGAGGGTGCTTGCTTCCATTCATGATTTGGGATTTTATGAGGTTTTCTTACAAATTGATATCACTTGCATTTATATTATTTTCTTATACATTTTTACCAATCATGATATATATGTATATATATTTTGTTTTTCTTTTTTTTTTTTCAGTTATTTTGAGAAGTATAGTGAGATAACTGCCAAAGGTGCCCCATTCTTTCCTCTTCTGTAATTATATTTGAAAAACTAGCCTTAGAATAGAAATGTAAATGAGTAGATATGTTGATTATGTGTGTAAAGACTCGGTTTGACCGAGTCAAATATGTTTATATATATAATAATATTAAAATAATATATATATGTATATTAAAAAAAAAAATTAAGTTACATACAGAACACGTTTCTCTCTCTCTCTATCTATCTATCTATCTTTCTTTCCTTCTCTCTCTTCAAATACAAAAAGAAAAAAATAACCCATAAACCTCCATAACCACCACCACTACGGCGACCAACCTCCGGCCACCGCCCGACCCAACGCGCCGGACTACTCAGACCTCCTAGTGCCGGCGACCTCACCCCCCAAGCGGCGCCGCTCCTCTCACCGCCGTTAGCTTAGGATCGCAAGTCAAAGTTTGGGGTTTCAAACTTTGAACGGGTTTTCCGGTCACCTCCGGCGTCCGTTTGACGAGAGGTTTTCACCACTACAATCAGCTCGTCGAGGAGAACAACCTACACTAAACCATTTTTCACGGTTCACAACTTTTTCTGGTGACATTTTTGTAGCTCCGCCCCTTTCCGGCAACTTTTCGGTGACATCGTGTACTGTTTTGACAAACGGTTGGCATGAGTGTGATCTACTCGTCGATGTGGTCGTTTTGATATATACTACTCCTATTTTCAGTGACATTTCCGGTACACCAATTTTTACCGCCACCGATTGTTAATGTGCACTGATTAGGTGAGGCTTCAGAACCCCAAATTTTAAATATAGTCATATTATATATCGTTGGACTCGGTTTTGAATGTAGAATGCGATAATGATAATTATTTAACCATTTGGTGGTATAGGTGAAAGTAATATGTAAGTTTGGACTAAACAATTGGAGCTCGGGACTTGAGAGCTTAAGATCGTCTTTTGGAAAAAGTTTAACGACTCGGGAGAGGTAGGGACTCAACTTGATTATTGGAATTGATTTTTATATGCGTTGTATAACATTGGACATATTCCAATTTTTATGATTTACAAAATTGTCTGAAAAATTGAAAACTTAATCTGCATATTTTCTGGACTGTTCTGGGGCACTGAGTGCCAAATATATTTTTGTGTGCAAATATTTATGCAGGTTATGATTTTTGGGTTTATTCAAAATACAGCTGTTATGCTGCCGAATTTTCTAGAAAATAAAAAGGAATATGTTTTCCTGTTATGCTTATTATTTGCCTGCTTTGGTTATATTGATGAGAGCCATGTTGATCATGTTCGGTGCATATTGTTGTTTCACGACCTAGTCTCTGTGTCATCATAGGTAGATCAGGTGTGCACTCACCTGTAGGTGAAAGACCTAGAATCTGTACAGGAAGTGAATTAAATCTGAGTCCCGGTATTTGTGGTGGATATCAGATGCGACTACCCAGTTTTGGATGTCGTTTTCTATGGTTGGTATTGAGAGCTAGGGGTCTAGTGGACAGTGTGATATGCATTTGACGTTTGATTTGTGATTATTTGTGGTCTCTCTATTTTATTTGTACATATTGATACTGTTGATGAGACATTTTATTTTTAGAAAGCTAACCATGCAGGAATTTTATTAAACCAAGGGTCCTTTGATATTAGTTGTTTTCCTACTGGGCTTTATAAGCTCACCCCCTATTTTCTCCCATTCCAGGAACTCAGTTTGATGTTAGTGGATGAGGATGGTACCGTTGGGAAAGGAATGTCGTTATTAGTTTAGTCATATTTTACTCTCTCACCTTCTAATGAGAGTGATTTTGTATTTAAGAACAAATGGATGGTCTGGATGACTTAAATTAGCTATGTACTAGTTAGAAATGAGAAATGATGGATGCTAGGTATTATTTTGGTATTTTATTGACTTATTAAATCTATCTATTTGGTGATTACATAACTGTGGGGATATTACTGTTCTTTTATATTGATGAGTGGTCCTAATTTTATTACTAATATTTTCTTATTAATATAGGAGTTAATCCATATCTTTTAAATTAGTATTTTGTAATATAAATAAAATGATCATTTATAAGCTTTATTTTCCTACAAGGGTCAAAGTGTGACCTTTGACCACCCAAGTTATGGATATTACACATCTGCCACAACCTAGGGCTCGGGTCGTGACAGAAAAATAGTATCAGAGCACCGGGTTTAATTACCTCGGAGTGTGTCACCAAATAGTTTAGATTTATTTTAAATAATAATAGTAATAAATATCTTGGTATTTATATGTATAAGGCATATTTATATTATTAGCATCAAATCTTCACTAACTGATTAGCTTTTGGTTCTCAGACCTAAGAAAATGCCTCCAAAAGGAAAGAAGACAAGGAGAACGGTTGGAGAAGACGCCCCTGAAGCTAATGTCCAACCTCCACAAGATGAATTCCCTATGAACGTCCTTCTCGAAGCCTTAAGAGCTATTCCCGCTCAGCAAATGGATCCTGGCGCTCGACAGAGTCATCATTTTCAGATCTTTCATCGAATCCAAGTGCCTGAGTTTGAGGGTGGACAAGATCCCATGGTAGCTGAAAGGTGGTTGAGGCAGATAAAGAAAAATTTCAACACAATAGGAACAGCTGAGGAATACCAAGTTACTTTCGTTGTGTCCAAGTTAGAGGGTGGTGCAGCAGATTGGTGGGAGACCTTGTCCAGGACAATGGAAACTGATAGGATGACTTGGCGAGAATTTGAGGAAGTTTTCAGGGAACAATATTTTAGTCCATCTCACAGGAGGGCTCTTATTGGAGTATTTGATGGTCTAAGACAAGGGGATATGACTGTGAATGAATTTTACATGAAGTTTGTAGAGCTATCCTCTTATGCATATCCTGGTGTTGTTGATCAACCCTTGGTGATTGAACAGTTCATGTGTCGTTTGAGGCCTGCGATACGTGGTCCAATAACCCCTTTGACCTTTAACAACCTGACTGAGTGTGTGACAGCAGCCTTGCAAACTGAGGCTCATGTTGAGGGGAATGAGAAGAAGAACACAAGCAGAGGAAGAGGAAATGACCGAAAGATGACCAAGAAGAATCAAGGACAGTGGTCCCAAGGACAACAATTTAGTGGGGGTAGCACTAGTAGTGGTTCATCTGGAAAGACTCGTAGTGGACCATACGGGTGTTTCTGTTGTGGTCAACAAGGTCATAAGAAGAAAGATTGCCCGCAACGACAACAAAGATTTCAAGCATCTCATGGAGGACCCATAGGGAGCTATGTAGAGTCTACTCCTTTTCATGGACAACCCAGGACAAACCAGTCTCAGTCTTCATCTTATGGTTTCACACCCCAATCGGGCCACCAGTCTCAGTATCCACATCAGTTCAGGCCGCAAGGTTCAGGGTTCAACATGGGGTACTCACAAGTTGTCCAAACTCCTGCTCCTAGTGGGAGTCAAAGAGGGTACAATCAAGGTGGAGGGTCTGGTGCAAGTACAAGCTATCCTAGTCAGGGAAGGGGAAAGGCAAAATCAAAGTCATCCGCTCAAGCCTACGCTCTTGGGGTTGATGATGTACAGGGCGGTGCTGATCAGGGAGTTGTCGATGGTATGGTTCTTATCTCACACTCTTGGGCTCATGTGTTATTTGATACTGGTGCATCGCATTCCTTTATATCTTTGATGTTTGCTAGTATGTTGGGTTTGAGTTGGGAAACTTTTATTCCTGCATTGCATTTGAGTGTACCTATGGGGGGACATGGTGAGGTATCCACCATATGTAGGTCAGTTTGTATTGTGTTCGAGGGACACAAGTTGTCTGGAAACTTACTAGTGTTGCCTATGGGGAAATTTGATGTAATTCTTGGTATGGATTGGTTGTCTAAATACCAAGCTATTGTGGATTGTTCACGTAAAAGAGTGACTCTTTTAACCCCTAGTGGTGATTTCATTGTTTATCGAGCCAACATGAGTGCAGTGAGACAAAATCCTATCTTAAGGGCATGTTTAGGTGGAAAGAGAAACTTAGAGTGTTATGGGAATCTGTTTGCGATCGATGATGAGTCTAGGGATTTAGACCAGTTCCCTTGGATATTAGTGGTTAGTGGTTTTCCGGATGTGTTTCCAGAGGATTTACCAGGGTTACCACCTGATAGGGAGATCGAGTTTTGCCTTGATTGGATTCCCGGAGCTCAACCAGTTTCTATTGCGCCTTATCGCATGGCACCTGCAGAGTTGGCTGAATTGAAAAAACAATTAGGGGAGTTAATGGATAAGGGTTACATCAGACATAGTACTTCTCCATGGGGAGCTCCAGTCTTGTTTGCCAAGAAAGCTGATGGGACTTTGCGACTTTGTGTGGACTATAGAAAGCTGAATCAGATGACAATTAAAAACAAATATTCTTTACCGAGGATTGATGAACTATTTGATCAACTTGGTGGTTCAAAGTTCTTTTCAAAGATTGATCTGAGGTCAGGCTACCACCAATTGAGGATTAGGGAAGAAGATATCCCTAAGATTGCTTTCAGGACACGGTATGGACACTTTGAGTTTTTGGTAATGCCATTTGGGCTAACGAATGCACCTGCTTCATTTATGGATCTTATGAATAGAGTCTTTAGACCTTTCTTGGATAAGTTTGTGGTGGTATTTATTGATGATATCTTGGTGTATTCTAAGACACGTGAGGATCATGCTGAACACTTGACAACAGTATTACAGACATTGAGAGATCATCAATTATACGCTAAGAAAGAGAAGTATGAATTTTGGATGACTGAAGTCAAGTTCTTGGCCATGTAATTTCTCAAGATGGTATCACCGTTGATCCTTCAAAGATAGACTCTATTCTACAGTGGGAAAGACCAAAGAATGTCACTGAAGTTTGAAGTTTTCTTGGGTTGGCAGGCTACTACCGTCGCTTTGTAGAGAATTTCTCACAAATTGCTATGCCTTTGACAAAGTTAACAAGAAAAGAAGTAAAGTTTGTGTGGGATGATAGCTACGAAGAAGCTTTTAGAGAATTGAAGGAAAGATTAACTTTGGCGCCTGTTCTCACTGTTCCTAATAGTGAGGAACCATATGTGGTATTCACTGATGCTTCAGGTACTAGATTAGGAGGTGTCCTCATGCAAAATGGCAAGGTGGTTGCCTATGCTTCTCGACAATTGAAACCACATGAGAAGAATTACCCTACGCATGACCTAGAACTTGCTGCGGTAATCTTTGTCTTGAAAATTTGGAGATGTTATTTATATGGCGTAAAGTTTGAGTTATACTCAGATCATAAGAGCTTGAAGTATCTTTTTACTCAAAGGGACTTGAACTTGAGGCAAAGAAGATGGGTTGAGTATATGGAAGACTATGATTTCACTTTGCAGTATCACCTCGGGAAAGCTAATGTAGTAGCTGATGCACTAAGTAGAAAGCCTCATAGTACTTTGGCATGTTTGGCTCTTGAGGACTGGAAAAGGACAATCACAATGGGTGATTATAACTTGCAATACTATGAAGAGGAAGAAGTAGCTTGTATCTCTAACTTAGTGGCTACACCAGTACTACTTCAACAAGTTAAGCAACGTCAGTGGCAAGATGAAAAACTAAGACTAATTTGGAACCGAATCCAGGATGGTGAGCAACTAGATGGGTGGACAGTTAATAGTGAAGGGTATCTATACCATATGGGAAGACTAGTTGTTGCAGATATCCCTGAACTTAGGGAGACCATTTTGATTGAGGCCCATAGATCCAAATTCGTTGTACATCCTGGAAGTACAAAGATGTACCAAGATTTAAAGAGACAATATTGGTGGGAAGGAATGAAAAGAGATGTGGCCAGCTTTGTAGCTAAGTGTGTAGTATGTCAGCAAGTGAAGGCTGAGCATCAGAGACCCTCAGGTTTACTTCAACCTTTGCCTATACCAGAATGGAAGTGGGACAAGATTACCATGGCATTGTTACTGGGTTGCCATTGACACCTTTGAAGCATGACGCTGTTTGGGTTATTGTTGATCGTTTGACTAAGTCTGCTCATTTTATTCCAGTCAGGAAGGATTACAAGCTTACCAAGCTAGCTCGACTTTATGTAGACAATATAGTTCGACTACATGGAGTGCCTTCAAGCATTGTTTCTGATAGAGATCCTCGATTTACATCAAGGTTTTGGAAGGCCTTGCAACAAGCCTTAGGGACTGAACTTCACTTGAGTACTGCCCATCATCCACAGACAGATGGACAGTCTAAGAGGACCATACAGACTTTGGAAGACATGCTTCGCTCTTGTGTTTTGGATTTTGGAGGTAGTTGGGGAGAACATTTGTCACTAGTGGAATTCACATACAACAACAGCTACCAAGCCAGTATAGGCATGACTCCTTATGAGGCCTTATATGGGAGACCATGTAGATCGCCATTGTGTTGGGCAGAACCAGATGAGCATGTCACTATTGGACCTCCGATTATCACTAGGACCACTGAAAAGATTAAGGGAATCCAAGAAAGACTTAAGGTTGTTTAAAGTTGTCAGAAAATCTATGCCGGTCTCCATCGACGGGAAGTTGAGTTTGATGTGGATGATTATGTCTTCTTGAAAGTTACTCCTATGCGTGGTGTAATGAGATTTGGAGTGAAGGGTAAGCTAGCCCCGAGGTATATTGGACCTTTTGAGGTTATCGAGAGGATTGGGGAGGTCGCTTATCGATTAAACTTACCAGGACGGTTGGGACATGTTCATAATGTGTTCCATGTGTCTATGTTGAGGAAGTATACTCCAGATCCTTCACATGTTATTGAGTATGAGGCTATCCCTCTTCAGGTTGATGTGACTTATGAAGAGCAACCTGTCAAAATCTTGGCGAGAGAGCTAAAAGTGTTAAGGAACAGAGAGATTCCAGTAGTCAAGGTCTTATGAAAAAACCACAGGGAAGACGAGGCTACTTTGGAGATAGAGTCCAAGATGTATATGAAGTATCCTCACTTGTTTAATTTTCAACTTGAGGTTGTACTTTAAAATTTCGGGACAAAATTTCTTTAAGGAGGGGAGAATGTAAAGACTGGGTTTGACCGAGTCAAATATGTTTACATATATAAAATAATAATAAAATAATATATATATGTATATTAAAAAAAAATTAAATTGTATACAGAACACGTTTCTCTCTTTCTCTCTCTGTCTATCTATCTATCTTTCTTTCCTTCTCTCTCTTCAAATACAAAAAGAAAAAAATAACCCATAAACCTCCATAACCACCACCACTCCGGCGACCAACCTCCGGCCACCGCCCGACCCAACGCGCCGGACTACTCAGACCTCCTAGTGCCGGCGACCTCACCCCCCAAGCGGCGCCGCTCCTCTCGCCGTCGTTAGCTTAGGATCGCAAGTCAAAGTTTGGGGTTTCAAAATTTGAACGGGTTTTTCGGTCACCTCCGGCGTCCGTTTGACGAGAGGTTTTCACCACTACACTCAGCTCGTCGAGGAGAACAACCTAGACTAAACCATTTTTCCCGGTTCACAACTTTTTCCGGTGACATTTTTGTAGCTCCGCCCCTTTCCGATGACTTTCCGGTGACATCGTGTACCGTTTTGACAAACGGTTGGCATGAGTGTGATCTACTCGTCGAGGTGGTCGTTTTGATATATACTACTCCTATTTTCAGTGACATTTTCGGTACACTAATTTTTACCGCCACCGATTGTTAATGTGCACCGCTTAGGTGAGGCTTCGGAACCCCAAATTTTAAATATAGTCATATTATATATCGTTGGACTCGGTTTTGAATGTAGAATGCGATAATGATAATTATTTAACCATTTGCTGGTATAGGTGAAAGTAATATGTAAGTTTGGACTAAACAATTGGAGCTCGGGACTTGAGAGCATAAGATCGTCTTTTGGAAGAAAATTTAACGACTCGGGAGAGGTAGAGACTCAACTTGATTATTGGACTTGATTTTTATATGCGTTGTATAACATTGGACATATTCCAATTTTATGATTTACAAAATTTTTTGAAAAATTGAAAACTTAATCTGCATATTTTCTGGACTGTTCTGGGGCACTGAGTGCCAAATATATTTTTGTGTGCAAATATTTATGCAGGTTATGATTTTTGGGTTTATTCAAAATACAGCTGTTATGCTGCCGAATTTTCTAGAAAATAAAAAGGAATATGTTCTTCTGTTATGCTTATTATTTGCCTGCTTTGGTTATATTGATGAGAGTCATGTTGATCATGTTCGGTGCATATTGTTGTTTCACGACCTAGTCTATGTGTCATCATAGGTAGATCAGGTGTGCACTCACCTGTAGGTGAAAGACCTAGAATCTGTATAGGGAGTGAATTAAATCCGAGTCCCGGTATTTGTGGTGGATAGCAGATGCGACTACCCGGTTTTGGATGTCGTTTTCTATGGTTGGTATTGAGAGCTAGGGGTCTAGTGGACGGTGTGATATGCATTTGACGTTTGATTTGTGATTATTTGTGGTCTCTCTATTTTATTTGTACATATTGATACTGTTGATGAGACATTTTATTTTTATAAAGCTTTTATGCAGGAATTTTATTAAACCAAAGGTCCTTTGATATTAGTTGTTTTCCTACTGGACTTTATAAGCTCACCCCCTATTTTCTCCCATTCCAGGAACTCAGTTTGATATTAGTGGATGAGGATGGTACCGTTGGCAAAGGAATGTCGTTATTAGTTTAGTCATATTTTACTCTCTCACCTTCTAATGAGACTGATTTTGTATTTAAGAACAAATGGATGGTCTGGATGACTTAAATTAGCTATGTACTAGTTAGAAATGAGAAATGATGGATGCTAGGTATTATTTTGGTATTTTATTGACTTATTAAATCTATCTATTTGGTGATTACATAATTATGGGATATTACTGTTCTTTTATATTGATGAGTGGTTCTGATTTTATTACTAATATTTTCTTATTAATATAGGAGTTAATCCATACCTTTTAAATTAGTATTTTGTAATATAAATATAAGGACCATTTATAAGTTTTATTTTCCTACAAGGGTCAAAGTGTGACCTTTGACCACCCAAATTATGGATATTACATATCTGCCACAGCCTAGGGCTCGGGTCGTGACAATGTGTGTCCATGCAACTTTGATAAAATATTCATAATTGACAGCGTAGTGCATGGACGGAGCACGATAAATCGAATTTCTTATATAATATAAATATATATATATATATATATATATATATATATATTAGTTTAAAGGTGTGTCCTAGATTTTGGCTCTATTTTTGTTAATTTTGGGGAGAGTTTATATGCGATGACTCATTTTATTTGTATAATTAGTTTGGAGATAGCCTTGCAATTGCTATATAATTAACTCCCTGTTTTGTGAAATGGGCATTCCCATCTCGGTATAATTCTAAGCAAATAATGCCACGACTATATAGTAATTGTTATAAATATTAATAATTATGTGGATGTCCAAATCTTTTATTTATTACCATTAATTGTAATCACTATTCCTCTTTTTCTTAGTTTCCCTTTTTTTTAGTTTCTTAATATCTCACTCTTGTATTTGTATAAATAGGGGTTCACCCCATTGGAATAAACAACTCAGAAATTCTCATTCACTTTCTCTTTCTCTCTTCATCTTCTTCTTCTTTCTTCTCATCTACTTTATATTATTTTATATTATTTTATAACACGTTATCAGCACGAGTCTCTACCCAATCTTCAAGCATGAGTCTCTTCCTAAGACCCAATGTAAGTATTTTGTTAAAATTCTTGAATTGTTTCAAAGTCACGATACACTAAATATATATTTATATATATACTTATCTGACTGAAACAATTTCAAGAATCCTTTGTTTTCTTTTTTCTTTTTATCTATATATATCTATATATTATATATGTATGTATATATTTTTATATATTTATTATTGATTCATATATATATACATATTATGTACTTATCATTCATAATATTTACAATATATGTTTGCCTATGATATGATAGAGAAAATCTATATAAATTATAAATATATCCAGAAAGATTATGTATCATCGATAAAATATTGCATATATCTTGAAGATTATGCATCATCGATAAAATATTGCATATATCCTGAAGATTATGCATCCTCGATAAAATATTGCATATATCCTGAAGATTATGCATCCTCGATAAAATCTTGCATATATCCTGAAGATTATGCAAACGTAATATTCATTATATAGTTGATGGATATATAATGAAAGAGATGAATACATATTTATATATATGTTCTTGTATTCTTTGAGGACAATGAAAAGTAATTTAATATCGATATAGATTTTGACAAACATTTCCTGAAGTAAATGTTTTGTATTTGTCAAAAAAAAATGATTGTATTTATGTGAATACAACTAAAGAATCATTAAAAATGATTATTATTGATGCAATTTTATAGTGGGTTTTTAATACATAAAAAGAATATTAAGAAAATTGCATTGAAACATCAAAGTATAAGAATAACAATGAGCATGACTAATGTTATTTAAATACATGAGACATGTATTTATTGTTCATCATTCCCTGCAGAGAATGATACGAATTGAATTCAACTACTTTTAAAGATTGTTTGTATTAGTCATGTTACTATACATTGTTATTACTTGCAATATTGGAAATTATTGCATGTGACATATATTAAAGATCAAATTTTGCATACACCTTGGAGATTATGCAAAAATTGTATTCATATATTCTTTGAAATATTGTTAAAGAAATTGTTGAGTAATTTCTTTTTATATATGAACAAGTAATAAATTTTTAAGAAATTTATAATAATGTTCTACTTGTTCAACGTCATTCCCCGAAGTGAATGTAATGATTTTAAATAATCAATGGCATTGTTTGCTACTCAAATATTTCCAGAAGAAATTGGAAACAACCAAAAGATGAAATACCACACACAATCAAAGTGCATGAAATCTATATATCATGTGTGGAATTGAATAATAGTGGTCGCGTACCTGTAGTACGGACACACTTATAATCAAGATAAAAGTATACTTGATTATTTAATAGAATGTGAATTCTACAAACTTATTGTACATTTAGAATATTTAAATATCATTACCTAAAGAGAATGAATAGACATGAAATTCTATTTCAAAGAATATAGATTTCACATATATTGGTAATGCCAGAAGCAAATTAATATATACATATTTTATTATTTCTTGAAATCAATAGTTTCAAACTATTGTTGGCACAAGATATGTATATATATAGTTACTATATAATTCAGTTTGCATATTCCCAAAAGTGGATATATAATTTACTAATATTTGTTAGTGATTCAATATAATCAAAGTGATAAAGAATCACAAAATGATTATTTGAAAAGCTTCCTGAAGAAGTACTCTTACATACAATTGCTACTTTGAGTAGTAAAATATCTTTGTATGTACCTAGATGTATAACTTTTATCTGGTTATGAAAGTAATAAGAGATGACTTATTATATGTACTGGTTGTACATTTAAATATATAATATATCAAGTCATGATAATTAGACTGATGAATAGTCTATTAATAAATTAGACGACTTGTTAAAAAGATACCAGGAAAAATGAATGATATATTATGGTTATATCTATTTGACCATTACAATAACATGATGAAGTTGTCATGTATCTTTTAAATTATACACATCATTGAATTGATGATAGTGATTCCTGAAGAAATATAAAATTTGATAAACATAATAGTGACTCCTGAAGAGTGTATATGTTTTGGAGAATAATATAATTATATTATTCGTGTATATAAAAATGAAACTTATAATGATTATGTTGTAATGAATTTACATTACCTTTGAAAGTTTCATTGAAATACAAATTATAGTGAACCTGAAGTTCATTAATTGAATTATTTTGACATGATAAATCATATGCAATAAATTGTCAAAGGATTTGACTAAATTTTTTTGAAGAACCAAAAGATTCTTCTCATTGTTAATTTATAAGACTCAAAAGAAGAATGTGCATATATTTGCACATAGAAAATATTTAAATTATATTTCTTTAACAATCTTGAGCCATTGTTAGATTTTTATTGCATAGTTTCTTATCGATGTGATAAGATTATATGATCATGCATTTACAAAATGTGTAAATTTATGTATTTCTAATCATACACGTATGACTCATTCTTAGAAATGAATTAAGTTCATAAGTATTGAACTTGAAACTGAAGTTATTGAACCTGAAGTTCAATGTCATATAATATATATGAGTTTAAATAGATATTGATTCATTGTGATATATTGAAATCCCTACAGATGTATTAATATTATTAGATATCACAATTTCTTAAAATTCTCTCGATCAGTGGGAGAGAAGCAGTTGGGATCGATGATAATTTTTGAAAAATGATCCTTGCACAAAGTATAAGAACGATATAGTTCAAAATGATATATACCAACTGCAAATCAATATTACTCAAAGTTGAGATAGAATGAGTTGAAAACGCCTGAAGCGTAAATGAACAATATAGAAATTATTAGTAAATGTTCATTTGATTTGCCCTGAAGTTGTTAAATCTAGAGGTACTCATGGAGATACCTTAATGTTATAAAGTATTAAAATGATAACCGTGATGAAAACGGTACTTGAAGAGACTCCCAAGAGAAGTTAGACATAACACATTTAATCATAATTGAATCCCTGAAGTGATTCGTTATAGGTACCTATAAATGATAAACATATTTGAAAATATGTAATTTAAAGAGATCTCTATAAGTTATGTCAATATGGGAGGAAATTATCATTTATTGAAATTTTTGTCGACAATAAATATTGAATGTGTGCATATGCAATAAACTAACATGAGATAGCAAGGATCATGGTATTAGATTTGTCGAGAATCATCGACATACATTTTATTTTTGGCCAAATTATTAACACGCAGTCCAGGCAAGTTTACTCGCATAAAGTGAAGTAAGACCTGTAGGGTGTGAAAATAAATATTTCTAATGAGAAATTTGCATATATGTATTTGTACATAATGAATTGTTGTACAAAGTTTGCATAGACATGAGATTGATTGAAGTAAGGCTTAAATATTGAGAAAATATAATCATTATTTGATTATAGCCTGGAATATATTTTATGAAGATTTATAAGCGTCACATAAATGTTGCAACAAAAGATTATTTATTTGGAGCTCCTAATATAGTGAGAATTTGAAATAAGCCTTATCTAAAAATTCTAGAAGAATTTAATACATGTCTTAAGTGATATAAATTCTAAGTCGCGCGCACTATATGACAAAGATCTTTGTATGAAATAAAGACATGTAAGTAAATTATTATTTGAAAAATACCTATGGTTGTCTATGCAATATAAATACGTAAATTATACGTTGTGATAGACTCTTGAAGAGTTTTTGATTAATTGCAAAACAAACTTTTATTTCTTTTGTATATCGAGAAATATTAAATGTATAAAGTTTGTTCATTAGTATTGAAGTCCTGAAGTACTTCATATGTATCAAGAATTATAGATATATGATCTTTTGATATGAAAATTAAGATCATACAACAAGATGGAACAAATATATGGTATTGGAGTACCATCATTGTCACAAATGAAATTTATATTATCATTAATGTGTTATGTTCATATCTACTTGAAATGTTAAATTTTAGTATGAACAAGATTGTATATACACATGAATGATACAATTAGTTGGATAAAGATTAATGTTCCACGAACCCGTCATCTATAATTTAGAAGTCCATACATACTCTGGAAGAGTTATAGAAAATATATGATCAAAGATTGTATATTGTGATATTTTAAAAGTGATAACAATAATCTTATGAGATTTATTATCACCAAAAGAATTATGGATCATATGTGCATGAGGGGGAGACATATTCATGTTGCACTCTTTTTCCATTAGCTCAGGTTTTGTCCCACTGGGTTTTCCTGGTAAGGTTTTTAACGAGGCAACTTACAAATAGTTATGAATATGAAATATATATTGTACTCCTTTCCCTTAGCTCAGATTTTGTCCCACTGGGTTTTTCTGGCAAGGTTTTTAACGAGGCAACTATAAATCATGTTAACATACTTGCATTTTATGAAGCAAGTAGAGAATGTGTGTGAGTGAGATCATTGACATAGCATATTCGGGAAACATATGGATTGCACTCAATAAAGAAGTATCAACCCAAGCAATTCTCTATGGATAATACTGCTTGCATCGCTCAACTAAAAGGATGGTACATTGAAGGAGATAGAGTTAGAACACATTTCACCAAATTCTTCTTTATACGCTTCAAGAAAATGCATATTGGTGTTCAACATATTCAATCAAGTGTCAATCTTACAAACTTATTCACAAAGTTATTACCAACATCAACATTTGAGAAGACGGCAGACAAGATCGAAATTCGTCGATTAGAAGATCTCCACAAATGCCTAAATGAGGGGGAGTTAGTTACACTATACTCTTTTTCCTTTGATCAAGTTTTCAGCAAGATTTTTAATAAGGCAATTATTATGGACATCCAAGGGGGAGTGTTATAAATATTAATAATTATGTGGATGTCCAAATCTTTTATTTATTATCATTAATTGTAATCAATATTCCTCTTTTTCTTAGTTTCCCTTTTTCTTAGTTTCTTAATATCTCACTCTTGTATTTGTATAAATAGGGGTTCACCCCATTGGAATAAACAACTCAGAAATTCTCATTCACTTTCTCTTTCTCTCTTCATCTTCTTCTTCTTTCTTCTCATCTACTTTATATTATTTTATATTATTTTATAACAGTAATAATAATAGCATATATATCTTCTTGTTCAGATACCCAATTCTCAGTAAACCCTTTAAATGGCTCAATTCATAGAGCTTCAACAATCATGCAAATACCTTATGCTATAGATAGATTTGTTGGTATGCTGGACCTACCCTACAAGTGAGTTGTGAACTCTTGCATTTATGAACCTTGATATACAGCAGGTTAAAAATCACCCTATTTTTAGCATCTTCATTGAGTTGACAGGAGAAGAAGCATATGTGCGGTGTGCCTTAAACAATGGCACCTGAATGTAATTTGGTTGAATCTCTATGCTCTGGTACTACTAATACATCATTTACATTGAAGTGATTAAATTACTTTGCAGAATTGAGGTTGATTTCGTCATCAAGTAAGTACTCTTTAGATTAGTAAGAATTGAGCTTGATTGGTTTATGTTAATTTTCAAACTTCTACATTTTAGAATGATCTCTAAAGTGTGGTTTAAAGTTTTGGTTAGATTGAATAGCATAGTCTTCAAGGTATAAACCAAAATAAAAAGAAAAAACTAATCGTTAGTAGCTTTTGGTAATTTTCTCTTAATTTATCTTATCCAAAGTTTTTTTCTTCAGATTTGTCTAATGGATGTTGTTTTGCATTCGTTATTTGCAAAGTGATAAATTAGTTGAGTCATTCTCTTTTTTATAATTATAGAAAACCATTATGATCATGACTTTTAAGTAGAGTCATTTTGAGAAACCATCGATTGTACATTCTTGCAAATCATTCTAACATGTTTATATACATATAGTGGAAAATGGAAAATGGTTTTCACTTAAAACATGCTCAGTGCTGTGTTTGAGAGTAATCCTCCATTAGTTCATTTTTCCATAATTTTGAACCTTTGACAAGTGGAACTACGGTAAACGTTCATATGATGGGTTCCACACTTGGTGAGTATTTATTTTATCTTCAATAATTTTTGAATCTGTATAAGTGAAAGTTTTTTAGTGGAAAATGAAAATGTATGGCATGATTTGTTGATAAGCAATATTTATGCTCCTGTAAAGTACTTTTAGAATTGTTGTTGAGAGTAATTTTAATCTTAAACTATCATATATATTCATTTCACAAGTTGCATTTATTGAGAAATTTGAATCACTATTAGAATATTAGTTCAAAGAAAGTGAAGCCTCAATCACCCTTGAAGTATTTTTGTTTGTCAAATGCTCTTGAAATATTGATCATTCTGTATTGATCCATATATTGCTTATAAAGATTAATGAATCCAACTAAGACAGTTTGGTGTTTGGTCTCTTACAAATTGTGGGTTTTTGCATGTGATGGTGATGGATAATTGGTGGAATTGATGTGGTGGTGGTGGTGCTGCTGCAGGTAGAATTTCTAATTTCCTTTATTTTAACTATTAAGTTGTTTTGAAAAGAAAATAAAATAAATTAATATTTGATTTATGTTCAATTCTATGAATTTATGTTTCTTATGTAAAATAAATATCTTTCATTCACCATTCAAAAAAAAATATATATATATCTTTCACTCTACTCTATTGTAAGTAATAGGTACGTGTAGGGGCGGAAGTACCTTGGCCCCCCACCCCAGGTATATGTGCACTGTTTTTTTAATTTTTATTATATACTAGATAGGATCTGCCCGCCTACCGCTAGGCCCACAAGTGGAACTCGTGATCGGGGATTTGGCAGCTGACCATTTGCAGTCTAGGAAGTATTCATCGCTAGATCTTCGTCCGTCTAACCCAGGGGGATGACACTCGGAGGTTGCTGACATACAGTTTGGTAGGCTTTTCGTATCAGCACGGTAGCTTCCCGACTACGATTTTAATCTCTCTATGATGAGCCCTTAACGCTTCCATCTCTTTGTCTCTCCACTCACTAAACATACGCCTTTGTTCCTCGAACGCGAGGTTTATCACAGCGCGAAGTTCTTCCTGATCATGATGTATGGTATTGGCATGACCCTGCACGAGTCCAAGAGCAGCACAGAGATTTCGTAACTCGGTATCATCTCCAATGGCCGTTTGAGTGTTGGTAACGGGCGGAACGAATGTTATGAATGCCCTGGTTGGGTGCTGAACTGTTATTCCCAGTCTCTTGCACACCAGGCGCGATTACATCTATAGGAGTCGTTACACCATGTCCCACGTTTGCTGGCTGTTCAGGATTAACAGCTGGCGGAACCCTTGCGTTTCTTGGGTTCTGCTATGCAGGATCCACCGTCTGTGAATTTGCTGGATCAACCAGGCCCCTACGAGTCTGCACCACCATCGTACTTGTGGTTAGATTTTGAATAAAGATCAATTCTTGATTCTGCTCTCAATGAAAGCACCAAAATGTTGACCTCGCTTTTAGCCAACGACAGTGAGTCTTATTGAGTAAGCGATAAGTAATTTATAGCAATTGATATAAAGTTAAGCAATGTAAAGACACAAGAATTTTATAGAGGTTCAGCCCTGAGCAGTTCGGTAATAGCCTAATCCTCGTTATTTGTATTGATTCAAGAACAAGGAGAAAGGTTCCTTTTCTTATAGCTCTTAAAACAATATCTCTGAATATGAATTCTTAGATAATATCTCTAGGGTAAAATCTCTCGACCCTTTGCCCAGTGAACCTCCATCACTAATTATAGGACTATGCACTTGGAGAGGAAGTATTTCCCTTCTCGTTACAATGGATATAAGCAGAAAAATTGCATGATAAATGCAGAATACCCTAATCGTGGGATTTAGACAGCTTGCCATATCTCTGCAATCTGATCCCCGAGTTATAGGGATTTCTTTGATGACTCACAATGCGAAAGGTGACTTCACTAAGTGTTGGTCGCTCTGCGCGGATTGCTGATCGCTTTGCTTTGGGCATGCCTACGAGGCATCCTGTTCGGACTGTATTCTCCGAGCAGATACTCAAAGTTGATTCCACGTGTCACCATCATCTGATGCCATGTCAATGTGCAAAAATTGGGATAACAATATTCTTACGTGTTCTCATTTTTTTAATATCAATTTTCTATACACTGGTTGGAACAACCGTGCTACGCACGTGTAATTTTAAATTTATCATGTAATGTACTTAATAGTAAAACATAGTCAAAATAAAATATAATTATCATATGGTCATTAGTGTGACACTCACACGATAATGATACATCATCTATTAAAGAGTTGCATAAGTATATCTCTAATGGTGATGCATCAAATAGGTGATGTGTATAGCTTATCTTACAAAAACAGTATTTTAAAAGTTGTGCCAAAATTGATGCATTGCAAAATTATACTAAATTTAGCACATAATATAGCATGATCTAATATTTATATCACTATAAATACACTATTTTTTATTTATTTTTTTATATTTTTTAATATTTTATTAATATATACCTATTTGTCATAATTTTACAACATAAACTATTTATATTATTTTTATTGTTTTAGATAATAATATAATAATAGAATTATGTTTTTATTTTTTGATATGAACATAAATTTGCATGAATCTAATTTTATAGTTGTGCATTGGAGTACAATGATAAAAGTTAATGCAAATATATCACAAAGTAAATTTTTGTATAAATTATAGCATAATTTTTATATGGGGTTTTTTAATTTTTACACTTCGAAGCTTTTTTTTTTTTTTTTTGGTATTTTTACAGAATTCCACATAGCAACCCACATAACAACCAACAGAGCAACTTAAATCACAACCAAAATCCTCATAGTAATCTACATAAAAACTACCAGAGCAACCCAAATTATAAATTTTTTTAAAAAAAATAGTTAAAAAATAGTATATATAGTAATTTTCCTTTTATATTCCCATTGAAAAATATTTTGTTAACGATATGCGATAAAATCTAACATAATTTATTTATATTTAATACTAGGAATAGTTCGGAGAGAATTCTTTAAAAAAATAAAAATTAAAAGACATAATTTGATAGTGGTCCTAAAAAAACCTTTAATACAAATGTATTCACTTTTCTTAGAAAAAAAAACACCAAAATAAAATAATATAAAAATAGAAGAATGTATACTACAAAAAAGTAGAAAATTAAAAATATTAAAATTATTTTTTAATATGAAATTATGAAAAATAAGTTATAACAAATAAATTTAGTAAATTATATAGGTAATAGACTTCAAGGCTAAATTTCCTTAAAAAGTAAATAAAACTAAGAGCCAAGTATTTATTTTTTCACATCATTATTTCTTATCCCGACAAATATATGCATATATATACATGAGACAAAAAAAAAATCAAAACATGTTTTAAATATATATTTTGTGAATAAAATTTAATTTTATTAATGTATCAAACCAAATCATTCAACATAATGAATAATTTAGTTAAAAAAAAAAAAACAATCACCACATAGGACTTTTTGGTAATTTAAAATGTGGAAGTCCAAAAAAAATTGCCACTTTTATAGAGGTTAGAGATGTAATGAAATTTTGATTCTATAAGTATAAATATACTTTTATTATTAAGATAGAAAATAGCATATATATAATTAGTAGTAGTAAGCTTGGCCCCCTCAAATCTAAACCTGGCTCCCTCCTTTAAATGTTGCCTTTTTACTGTTCTGCTATGCTCAACCAAGTTGTTGGAACTTGAAAGTGTATTATTACTTTGTTTATGGAAAAATGATATAAAAATATATGATTAGTAGAAAGAACACTATATAAATGGAAGTTTTTTCATGATAGCCACCAGTTGTAAAGCTGTTGATATTTGTTTTGGTTTTGTTTCAGTTTTATAAATTTACTATTATTGTTTTTTATTGTATTTTATTAATATTTTAAGTTTAATTTTTATTTCTTAAACTTCTATACAATATATTATTATTATTATTTCAAATACAATTATATTATTATTATTATTATTTCAAATGCAGTTATGTTATCTAATATTATCATTCTATTCTAAATATTATTTATTTTAAAAAATCGTTATGTACTAAAATTTATGTGATTTGAATTATGAAATAATTCCCTATATTAATGAGTGAGAACTCATTTTGTTTATTGGCCTTTTATAGCATAACAAATAGAAAGTAAAAGAGTTTAAGTAGTAGACAATGTCAACAAAATCTTGTTACTCTAAATTTTCTATAAGTAAATAATAAAAATTATTTTGTTATGATTTATATATATCTAATTATATTTTACTAACTAAATATAATAGCACAAATATTACTTTAATGAAACAAATAATTCGCATAATCATACTTTTAGTTACAGAAATCTAAATAAAAATAAAAAACTAAATTTTAAATAAAACTAATATTTACGTGTCTCGGCACGTAACTTCTAACTAGTAATAATAAAATATACTATTCTAAACCTAAACAACAAATACACGGCACCCTCTCAAAATATTAATTTATTTTATTATTTTATTATTACAGCAGCCAATCTCAAATTTTTCAAATACCCTTTGTGCGGCAGCTCTCTGAAAATATTAAACTGTTAAAACTTTTATCCTCTCTCTTAATTACAGCCGCACAAATTAAGGGTTTCACACATATCTTCTTCTTCCTTTCTTCTTTACGGGTTGGGTTCTAGGGTTCTTATGGGTTCAAGTTTTTTGCTCTCCTCTTTACAACAGCCACAAAATACATTTTTCTTTATCTTTTCTCAGCCACGACGACAACTGACGGCTGTTGAGATCCACCAACGGAGGACGCACCATTCGGAACCTCTAGCCAAGCATTTTCCTCATTGGATGATGGAACTTTGCAAATCACTTTTTTCGTTTTTTCGTCGCACAAACAGGCCACAATGAGGTTAATCGTCTCCCTCGTTTTTCTATGGGTTTAGCCATTTTAAACCTAACCTTCTATATAATTTTTTTTTATTTTCTCTCTCTCTCTCTCTCTCTCTCTCTCTCTCTCTCTCTCTCTCGTCTTTGTGCAGGTGTGCAATAACAGTTTGGGGTTTATGGCGGAAGGTGGTGGGATGGGGTTTGTGGCCGACGATGGTGGTATGGGGTTTGTGGCCGATGATATGGCGGGTGGGGAGATATGGACAACAATGGGCGATTACTGGATCTGATTTTTTTTTTTTTTAACTTTTTAGGTTTTTTTTCTATTTTGTTTCTAAGTGTGTTCATACTCATTTCCATTCTATTATTTGTATTTATTAATTAATGTGAATGTTTTAAGTTTTAAAGTAAAGTTTTGTATTTTGTCACTTGAGTAATTAATTTATGGAAAGCATTCTGATACAAATGCTGTATTTTTATATTTTTGTTAATGTTAATGTATTTTTAAATTGTATCATTAATTAAATTATTATTATAAATTTATAACATATAATATGAATTAAAAAAATAATTTTTTTTATATAAATAATAAATCATATTTATACCTAAAAAAATATTTATAAAAATAATATGAATTATTATTATTTTTTATATAATTAAAGAAATATAGATATAGTGACACTTTTTGAGAGTAGCTGTTACTTTTATAGTCTGACAATATTTGACTCTAAAATCTTATAGTGACGCGCGTGGAGCGAAGCTAAAAGGGTTTAGTGACCCCCATGAAGTGTCACTAAATACTGCTTTTTCAGTCACCCACATTAGTGACGTGCAGTGAAGTATCACTACATAGTTTTAGAATCACTCAATATGGGTCACTGAATCCAGTTTTTGTAGTAGTGTGAGTTTTAGTGAGTTTTTATGTGAATTACTAGTTGGAAAATATTGTGTATACCCTAATTAGGTACCCTGGAAGGTTTGATAGCATTTGGTGGAGTTTTGAGCAAGAAATGGAAATTTTGGGGTGAACTGGTGTAAACCGGCTAGCCGGTTTTACCAATACCTGTAAAACCAGCTAGCCCCGAATGCTAAGTTTTCTCAATTCTCGTCCATTTCAGTGTCGTAGTTGGGTGTTTCCCTATTTCCTGAGTTAGTGTAATCCCTAGAGAATATAACAGAACCTAGGATTATGGGTTCGAGTTTCCCGAATTAGGGTTTCGATCATGTGATTTACCTAGTTTCATTATGTGATTAGGGCATCCATCTAGCAGGAGACTTTCCGTTCAGGTCGGCCAGCACACTTGAATCTGGAAAGAAGGTAAGGACTGTATATAAATGTGTGATATCATTATGCGAGTGTATGTATATGTTAAGTGTATATGCATGCTTATATGTTTGTTTCACTACCAACACTTGTACAGTTATGGTATAGAGTGCATTGGTATAGTGTGTGTTGTTAAAGAGTACATTACAGTGATACCGGCACAAGTACGGGAAAGTACAGGGTGTCTGCGGTATATCACTCAGTGGTACTCAGGGTACGAAACAAATCCTACCAACACTCATACAACAAGGTACGTAGGAATGTGGTATAGTGGTTGTACCCTAGTATGGAACGTTCTTACTCATCTGTTAAGCCTTGTAAATAGGTGTATGGGCACCTAGATACAAGTCGGTATCATGTGATATGTTATATGCTTTTCTTACTGAGTCTGTCGACTCACGGTTCTGCTTCCATGTGTAGGTAAAGGACAGGCGAAAGCTGAGCAGGAGTGAGCCTGAGCTAGGATGAGATTGTACATGTCCTGGCAGCGTGACCTGGAGTGTTTGGTCTCGGGACATCTAGGGATTTTATTTTGTAGTCGCTGTGCGACCTGGATATTGTGTTTTTGCCATATTTTGTATAAAAGTTTAGAATTGGGATCCTGCTGTATGTAAATTATTATGTGAATTATAAAGTTTAATATTTATTATAAATGTTTTAATTTGACATGTTTTTCGAGAAAAATATTTGATTGGCAAAGATAGTACTGTAGTTGAAAAAGCACTGTAGCGTGCCTTAGCATTAGGGCGTTACATACTCCGCTATCTTCAGGGTACTATTGGTAAATGATTGTTCTATTCTAATAATTGTGGGTCACAACTTATTGGCTACGCAGATGAAGGATATTTATCTGATCCACCGAAAGCCAGATCTCAAACTGGCTATTTGTTCACTTGCGGTGACACTGCTGTATCCTGGCGGTCAACAAAGAAAACTCTAGTGGCTACTTCCTCAAATCATGTTGAGATAAACTATTTAGTCACAAATTTTGTTGTGACTAAAAGTAATATTTTTTATAGTGAATGATAAACTATGCAATGAATGTATGTATTAAGTTCAAAAGGAGAAAAAAAAAGATGTTAAAAAATTAAAATTATATCGATATATAGATCCATAGATAGATAGATATACAAATTTTGTTATCGATTGACTAGCTTGAGGCTTCATACTTAGTTTATCTAATTGTAACAAAATAATTAAATATCATTTAAAAATAATTAATTATTTAAAAATTTATTATAAGAAGACAATTTTAATTTGTGTAAACAGAAGTTTAATTTTTGAAAAAAAATAAAATTTTATTGTAAATATTATAACTAAATGGCTTAATTGTTAAAATAATTATAGTAGGGATTTAAATATAAATAAAAAAAATTATTTATAAATATTAATTGCTAAAAGAGGTCTTGTTAAATATTTAATTAATTATTTAAAAAAAATAGTTAATTATAATTAATTAATTCTAAAAAAGGAATATTTATTTATTAGTAACCTACTATTACAGGTCAAAGAAAAATGTAACCATGATGGTTACAATAAAAATGTAACTATTGAATAGTCACCCTATATCAAATATATAGATATATATATGAAAAATATTTAAGTCAAACTTAACTTTTTTTTATCATTTTTTTGCTAAAAAGTTTTTCTTTTACTATTTTTTCAGCAGATTGAACAACCTCAGCCCATATAATTTAAAAATGAGAAATTTTTGTAATAAAATAGAAAAATTAAACATAAAAACTCAAAATTTTCTAATATTATCCATTCATGGGTAATACTCATTAAGAGTGCACCCATATATATATTTATAAATAGACTGTAAGAGATATATATTAGAGAAGTTTTAGGGATTAGATATTTTAATTAATTAATTAAATAATATTTATAAATATAATAAAAAATTAAAAAATGAGAGAATTAAGGAGGGAATAGATACAAGTATTTGAGATAATTTTAGAACGTCACGTCATCGTCTTATACTTCTCCTTTAGATATATATATATATTTATAGATGGGTGACTATTCAATTGTTACATTTTTCTTTGACTTGTAATAGCATGTTACTAGTAGGTAAACATTCATTTTTTAAAATTAATCAATTATCATTAAATATTTTCTTAATATAATTAATTAAATATTTAACAAGACCTCTTTTAGCAATTAATATTTGTTGACCGAGGTTTTCGGCAACCAATAAAATAATATAAGATTAAAGAACTGTAAGAAATTAAGAGAAGGATTTTTACGTGGTTGGGGCCTTAATGAGCATTAGTCCACGAGTCAGTGTATTTATGAGTGTATTAAATACAGAGAATGTTCTTGGTGAGTATTTACTCTTTTTGCTCTTATGCAATCCCAAATTCTCGACCCCATGTAATGAGCTTTGAGGGGGTATTTATAGTGTTTTTGGTGAGATGATTCCCAGGATTATTGTACATGTGTCTCTGTAAATATCCATAAAGTTGGGTATTCCCAATGAATATATCATGGGTAATGTATGGTCAAATCCCTAGGTGCTGTAGGGCTTTTAAGTAGAATGTCCTTATTGTCTTTTGACTGACGTGACTCTTCACAGTGTAGCCGTCAATAGACTTAAATGATCATTACTTTGCAGGTGCAAATTGGGGGTTGTGCCGTCAGACTTTATTGCGTGTAACAGTCTCAACATGTTTCCTCCATGCGGCATTAAATGCGAAGTGACTGCTCAGGGGAAGCCTGACGCCTCGTGGAGATTCTTTGATGTTACTTAGGCTTCCGGGAGCATAGGGGGCTCCGTATGCCTTCTCCGGGATGCACGTCCCGGATGCTGCCTTCTTTCATAAAGACTTAGCAAATAATTCAAGTATTAAGATGTTTTGATCCACGTGTCCCTGTCCGATTGGTCCACGTATATTGGGCAAAATTAGGGGGTCGTCTGGTAGGCCCACAACACTCTTGGCAACTCTTCGGGACAGTTTTTTTTGCAGGCCAGCAGCTTTTTCTTCAGGGTAACCTTTAGGATTTTATTGACTGCTTCTGCTTGTCTGTTTGTTTGCAGCCTTGCCACCGCGGAGAAGCTTTTTACTACTCCGTGTTGGTTGCAGAAGTCAATAAATTCTTCGCAATCAAATTGCTTTCCATTGTCAGAGACTATTTTGTGAGGCAAGCCATATCGACACACTATGTTTTTGATAACAAAGTCTAGTGCTTTTTTAGCAGTTATAGTCTTCATAGGCTCAGCCTCCGTCCATTTGGTGAAGTAGTCTACTGCTACTATTGCATACTTTACTCCTCCCTTTCCTGTTGGCAAGGACCCAATAAGATATATTCTCCAAACCGCGAAGGGCCAGGGACTAGTCATTAGGGTAATCTCATTGGGAGGAGCTCTCAGTATGTTCGCGAACCTTTGGCACGAATCACATTTTTGGACGTAGTGTTGGAAATTATTTTACCAGGATCTTAGATCTACTCACAAGTATGTTGTTTAAACACCCTAAATATGAACTTTCTAAAACGATAAATTAAACACATATAAAGTTAAGAAAACCTTACATTGATGCAGCGGAATTAATGTCTCCTTCCACTCAGATCTCTAACCCTTGATTCCTTTTTGTAGCAGAGTATAATCAAGATCTGAGCCCGAATGTCCTTCTTCTTCAAGTTTGATCCTTCACAGTCTTCCAATCTATGATTGAGTTTCTGCTTGCTGTGTGTGGGCACTTACTCTTTCACTAGGGTCACGAAAAAGATGAAGGAGAAAAGAGAGAGGATTTTGGCCAAGTATAGAAAGTGGGGAAGGCTTAGTTTTTCTGAAGAGAGAAATTTCTGTCAGAAAGGCTTGTTGAAAACTTGTCAAGGCATGTGTTGTGACTGAGCCATCACTTTCTATTTATAGGCAACTACTAGGTTTAGGTTAGGATTTATTTGGCATTAAAATAATGAAAATATTAATTTGAAAAAGCTATTTAAGTGGCCGGCCATGGTGTGTTATTGGGCCTCACTTAATTTTGCAGTTTTATCAAATTTTATCTCTATTTTCTCAAAAATGCCAATTTTCCAATTCTAACCTTTTAAATGCCAAAACTAATTATTTAATAACTAAAATAGATTATTAAATAATATTGTCATTTAATTTAATTATTAATTAGACATATAAAGTCCATTAATAAATAAATAAACCTAGAAAACTCTTTTCTTTACAATTTCACCCCTGCTTAGTGAAAATTCATAAAATTAGACATAGTCTAACTTTAGAATTATAATTGATCAATCACGAATCAATTAATGAGTCTTACAAGTAGAATGTTCTCAACTAGAATGGGGACCATGGATCTATATGCTGAGCTTCCAATAAGTGAACCAAATTTACCAAGTAAATTCCTACTTATTAATTCTTCGTTGAATCCACTCTTAGAACTTAGAATTGCACTCTCAGACTTATATAGAGCATATTGTATGTTCCACGATATCAATATACTATCTCATTTAACCATTGTTATAATCTTATTGTGATTTAAAGATCCTCTATATAGATGATCTACATCGAGATGGGATTTCTTTACCGTTCTCACCCCTCAATGTATTTTGCCCCTTAAAACACTTAGCTACCTGTAAATGGTGTTTAGTGATCTAATAATTAGTCAGTTAAACAAGAGCTCATCCATTTACTTCTATTTGCTAAGCTCGAAGGGAATCATCACTTGACTTCTATACACCAGTAGAAGCTATAGATTCCATATTTATGTTCAGCACTCCCACTCAATCATACTATCATGTTCCCAAAATATACGTATCACCCTGACCCAAAAGTAGGCTTAACTAACAAATCTAAGAACATGAATAGCACTCCTGAGTTGAGCCTAAGCATATCAGGATTTGGATTCTTTTAATCTTAAGATCAACTACTGATATTGACTTGGAAAGATATGTATAACGGTAAGTTTGTAATATCTTAACTTAGTTGCAATATCGGTCCAGTCCAATGTATACTCCATACATTCGAAACTAGTATACTTTACTAATGTCCTGGAAAGAACATAACACTTACTCCAAGTGTAAGTACACATCATCGCTGATTATCACATTAGTGTAAATCCAATAACACCGATGAAACAGGACCAAAACTTTTGATTCATATGCTCACAATCACATTCCACTGTGTTGACGATACTGTAATTGTGAATAAACATATGATCTGGATTTAATTGATTTTGTGTGTATGAATGTAATAAACATATTAAACATATTAAACCATTAGCATGTAAAATTCATGCAAACATCAATCACTTCAAATTTCTTATATTGATAACTAATCAGATTGTAAAGAGTTTTATTTAGGGCATAAAACCCAACAAACTCCCACTTGCACTAATATAAAACAAATTGCGCAAATAGGTCAATCTGATGTCTTGATCTTCAGATCAAGTGTAGTATATTTGAATCCACCCAAACTTCTGGAAACCAGTTCATAAAAACTCTTATGAAACATCCTTTACTATATGCTTTACTCATCAAGGGATACTGAAATCTTTACTGTTTTAAAAGTACATCTGAATTAACAGAAGACATATCTCTCATATTTTAAAATATGTAATTGAGATAATACAGTGTAGACTTTTCTTCAGTGATATAACTTTCTGGTATTTTCGAATAGACCAAGTTATAATTCTTCTCTGGTAGAGCTTGAATTATTATACAATAATTCCTCCACCCCCAAAGTAAGCACCAGCTTATAGAAATCGAAATTAGATGGTGAGATACAAGGACAACTGATACACAGTTCCTTAATATCTGACATATGTTAGGCTAAAATTAGTCTAAGTTTCGGGTCATATTTTTGGTTAGTTTTCACTCTTTGTTTCTAGTTTTAGGGCTATATTACGCTTGATTCTTTGGTTTCAGGTCCTCAGGCATTTAAAGAAAGTATGTTCAAGAATTGAGGAAAAGTTGTGAAAGAATCGAGAAGAAAATCCAAGATTGGTGTCGCTGCCTGTTCCAGTCGCGACGGGGAATTTGCCAGTCGCGACGGGAACTGGCAAAGAGATTTTCAAGGAGTCAAAGTTTATTCCCGTCGCGACGTGGAACATGCCAGTCGCGACGGGAACTGGCAGAGAGGATCTTGAAGTTTCAAAGTTTAATCCCGTCGCGACGGGAGCTTTGCCAGTCGCGACGGGGACTCTAATGACGGGAATTTTAGGCAGTTTTGTAATTTCACGAATTTTAAAGATGAGAATTGATTTAAATAGAGGGAGTTCGTGAAAATTAGGGATTATTCAGAATTGGAACCCTAGAAACAAAGGAGGAGGCTAGAAGAGCGGCTTGTGGCGACCCGAATCAATTGCTTCAACTAGTTCTTTCTCTTCTCTTTAATTTTTCTATGTTCTTTTCTATTTCAATGTTAATTATGGATTTGATTATGGATGTTTTGAACTAAACTCCTATTTAGGGATAATGATGAATGTTGTTTAAGTTTTTCCTAGTTAATGATTAATTGCCATTCCTCCATCTTGATTGCGAATACTATTCATATTTGTGTTTAATTTCCATGTGCAAGATTGATCACCTTTTACATGTTTTATGATCTCAATTCGAAATCTGAAAAGTGAGAATTGAGAATGCTAAAATTGGATAGTCTAGGTTTTGATGTGAAACGAAAGTATTTACATACCCTTTTGTGACATTTAGATTATTGCTTAATGCTGATTTCATGTTAGTTTAATTAAGAGATTAATTAGAGAGCATGAGATTTAGAACCTAGAAGATCTGAAAAGAGCTAGGTTAATTCATAATCTGTCATTCACTTCAAGAGAAGGATAGCATTTAGACATTAACATTGGTAACTTAACAACAGGATTCGTCTCCCTATTTTCTTATCTTGATTAATCTTCCTTTGTTATTTTTAATTTTCTGAATTGTCTTATTTAATTCATAAAAAGTATTCTTTTACCAGATAGAATCAATAGTATAATTTAGTAGTAATTAGTCCAATTCCCTGTGGTTCGACCTCACCTGTGTGAGTTTACTACTTGATTGCGTATACTTGCGTAGTGATCATAAATTTTCGTAAAAAGTTTTTGGCGCCGTTGCCGGGGAATTGTTTAAAGATTAATATTACACAAAATTATACTAACTTCTACTTTGGTATATTTTCTCTTGCTGATTTTCTAACCTTTCTCTTCCAAAAAAAAAAAAAAAAAAAAGCTGTTCTTATCTATTTCAGGTATTTTGAGTGCATGCGCCGCCAAGGGCAAGCAGTTATACTACCCATCGACCCTGAAATTGAGAAAACTTGTAGGAGAAACCGAAGGAACAAAAGGCAAGAAGGAGTTTCAGCAACTGCTGAAACAACAGAAATCATGGCTGCTAATGTGAATGCGAATGCTGCAAATAACGGCAATAATGGTGGTGCCGTGGAAGACCAAGCTAATGGTCGTAGCTTGAGAGATTACATTCTCCCTACTCTGACGGGAGTGCAGTCATGTATCGGGGCCACCTAAGAAGTGGATGCGAATAACTTTGAGATCAAACCTGCCATACTTCAAATGGTGCAGTCTTTAGTTCAGTTTGGTGGCCTCCCTTCTGAAGATCCTAATCTGCATCTCTCGAACTTCATGGAACTTTGTGAGACTTTTAAAGTCAATGGAGTTAGTGATGATGCCATTCGTTTGAGACTGTTTCCATTCTCACTTAGAGAAAGAGCCAAGAGTTGGTTAATCTCCTTGCCACCAAATTCCATAGCAACATGGACAGACTTAGCAACTAAATTTTTGTCTAAGTTCTTTCCCCCAGCAAAGTCTGCTAAGTTGTGAGGAGAGATCAACAATTTCTGTCAACAAGAGAATGAGTCTCTCTATGAGTCTTGGGAGAGGTTCAAGGACTTAATCAGAAAGTGTCCTCATCATGGTATTGAGAAGTGGATGTTGGTTCATAATTTCTATAATGGGTTGGTTGGTAACACTAGAACCCTGATAGATGCAGCAGCTGGTGGAGCCTTTATGAGAAAGAGTGCTAATGAGGCTTATGATCTATTGGAGGAGATGGCTCTAAACAATCAGCAGTGGCCAACTGAAAGGAGTCAAACTAAGAAGGTAGCTGGTGTGCTAGAGGTGGATGCCATTACAAAGCTGACAGCTCAGGTTGAGGCCCTAACAAAGCTGATCGCAGTGCAAGCCAAACAAGCTCAAGTGGTTTGTGAGATATGTGGAGGTCCCCATCACTTTTCTGAGTGTCAGGCAGATGTGGATGATTTGCCAATGGATCAAGCAAAAGCCATTGGAAACTATTCCCAAAATAATAATTATGGGCACAACCAACAGGGGTTCTACCAGCAGAGAAACCAGCCCCAACAAAACCAACAACAGCTGCGACAACAAAGTTCTAGTGGAGGCTCCACTATCCAAGCTGATTTATTGCTCCAATTCATAATGGAAACTAGAGCCTCTATTAAAACTCTAGAAACTCAAATGGAACAATTGGCTACTCAAGTGGAAAAACAAGCTCAAGGAAATTCGCCTAGCACTAATGATGCAAAAGGAAAAGAGCAATGTAAAGCAATTTCCTTAAGGAGTGGAAAGAAATATGATGGGCCTGAGATGATACAACCAGTGGATGAAGAGATTAAAGTTCAAACAACACCAACTCAAGCATCATCAGATAAGAAGATTATTGATAGTCCAGCACCACCACAGCAGTCTCCACCAATCAGTATTGATCATCATGTGAAAATACCCTATTCTCAGAGACTCCGAAAGACCAATCTAGACAAGCAGTTCACAAAATTTCTAGAGGTCTTTAAAAGACTACACATCAACATTCCTTTTGCTGAAGCCTTGGAACAAATGCCCCGTTATGTGAAGTTCATGAAGGAGATATTGTCTAAGAAGAGAAAATTAGAGGACTATGAAACAGTGGCATTAACTGAGGAGTGTAGCGCCATTTTGCAAAAGAAACTACCGCCCAAGCTTAAAGATCCGGGTAGTTTCAATATTCCATGCTCTATAGGGGGTTCGGTGGAAACTAAAGCTCTATGTGATCTGGGAGCAAGCATTAGTCTAATGCCCTTGTCTGTCTTCAAAAGGCTAGGATTGGGAAAAGCAAAGCCCACAACAGTGACTTTACAACTAGCGGATCGTTCTTTGACTCATCCTCGTGGGATAATTGAAGATGTACTGGTGAAGGTTGGTAAGTTTATCTTCCCTGCTGATTTCCTAATTCTTGATATGGAGGAAGATTCAACTATTCCCATTATTTTGGGAAGACCATTCTTAGCCACAGGCCGAGCATTAATAGATGTTCAAAAGGGAGAGTTAAAGTTGAGAGTGCAAGATGAAGAGGTCAATTTTAATGTTTTTGCCCCAACTGACATTCCTACCTGTTTCAAGATTGAGATGGTGAAGGGTTCTTTTGTTAAAGCTGATAAGAAGAAAGCAAAGCCTAAAGAGCAACTTCGAACGATTCGGTGTCATTGGAAAAGATTGATGTGTGGTAGTTCTGAAGGTGAGCTTACTCTTGTGCGAAACTCAGAAATCAACACGATTGGTGGTAAATTTTCTTCATTTAGTACGAGGGCTCTTTTGGATGAAAAGGGTCCGCCCAACCCCTTCTGATGGGGGTTCAGGTAAGTCCTCCTCACCTTGAGTATAATAGCACATTGGGGACAATGTCATATTTATTTTGGGGGGAGAGACTTAAAATTTTTAAATTCTGCACTTTAATTTCTGCATTTTAATTATCTGTTTTAGTTTTTTTTGTTTTAGTTAAGGAATGGCAATAAGCTTGACGATAGTTGTATACTGCTGATTAGTGTGATGTGATCTGAAATTGTAAAATAACTATGTGCTTGATTCTGCTAACTCTTTGGATTAGTTTGGATGCTTAGAAACCTGTGTTTATCTGCAAATACTCAATCTGTGAAAATTGTTATAATTGTTTTACGATGGTTTGTGGTAAGATTGACAGGATAGCTTAGAACTTGCATGTTTATTCTTTTGAGACGAAATCCTTGATAGTGTTCAATTGGAATATGACTTAGGCATTTGTTGGATAGTTTGAGCCTTTCAAACCTACCGTAATAATGTGTATCCCTAGTTAACCTTTTGAGCCTAAACCCGTTATGTTTTTCACCCATCGATTTGAAAAATTGCAACCACACTATTAATTTTTCTTCACCATGTTATCCATGATATCATAAGCAACATAATTAGTTTGGGGGAGGAGAAACATTTAGTGTGAGGAAATAGTGAGAGGGAGAAAAACTTGTAAGATTGAGAAGAGCAAAAAAAAAAAAATTGTGTAATTCAATGTCACTGAAAAAAAAAATGGAATATGATGAAAAAAAACACAATAAAAAGTAAAAATATGTGTGAAAAAAAAAAGAAAAAAATTTAAGTGATGTTGAAAAATAATAGAGATGTCTTCTATCAATCTTGGTAAATTCAGGGAATATTATGAGATCCTAGAAAAAGAAAAGTAAGAAGCTTGTGGGTTCTGTTTGTGTGCTTATGATATCTTTAGCAAAAATTGTCTTTTGCCTATCCCTGAATATTTGAGCCATATTACCTAAAGCCTTGAAAAGACCTAACGATTCCAAAGAATACTGTCAACATTAGTGGAGAAAGGTAAGCATGCAAGCTTATGAGTTATCAGGCTGTGGAACTGTTGGAAAGAGTAAAACTTTTATAACAATGTTTCACATTTGAATAAATTCTTGCAGTTGTACATAGTGTTATAAATTGAGCATCTGAGTTAATTGTTAGAGTTAGTAGGATCGAAATTCTAGTTTATGCAAGGAAGAAAACAGAGCATGAGTCAGCAGCGTAGTGATTATCTAACAGCAAAGTTAGTTTTTTTACCTTACTCGGGGGCGAGTAAGAATCTAGTTTGGGGGAATTTGTTAGGCTAAAATTAGTCTAAGTTTCGGGTCATATTTTCGGTTAGTTTTCACTCTTTGTTTCTAGTTTTAGGGCTATATTACGCTTGATTCTTTGGTTTCAGGTCCTCGGGCATTTAAAGAAAGTATGTTCAAGAATTGAGGAAAAGTTGTGAAAGAATCGAGAAGAAAATCCAAGATTGGTGTCGCTGCCTGTTCCAGTCGCGACGGGGAATTTGCCAGTCGCGACGGGAACTGGCAGAGAGATTTTCAAGGAGTCAAAGTTTACTCCCGTCGCGACGGGGAACATGCCAGTCGCGACGGGAACTGGCAGAGAGGATCTTGAAGTTTCAAAGTTTAATCCCGTCGCGACGGGAGCTTTGCCAGTCGCGACGGGGACTCTAATGACGGGATTTTTAGGCAGTTTCGTAATTTCACGAATTTTAAAGATGAGAATTGATTTAGATAGAGGGAGTTCGTGAAAATTAGGGATTATTCAGAATTGGAACCCTAGAAACAAAGGAGGAGGCTAGAAGAGCGGCTTGTGGCGACCCGAATCAATTGCTTCAACTAGTTCTTTCTCTTCTCTTTAATTTTTCTATGTTCTTTTCTATTTCAATGTTAATTATGGATTTGATTATGGATGTTTTGAACTAAACTCCTATTTAGGGATAATGATGAATGTTGTTTAAGTTTTTCCTAGTTAATGATTAATTGCCATTCCTCCATCTTGATTGCGAATACTATTCATATTTGTGTTTAATTTCCATGTGCAAGATTGATCACCTTTTACATGTTTTATGATCTCAATTCAAAATCTGAAAAGTGAGAATTGAGAATGCTAAAATTGGATAGTCTAGGTTTTGATGTGAAACGAAAGTATTTACATACCCTTTTGTGACATTTAGATTATTGCTTAATGCTGATTTCATGTTAGTTTAATTAAGAGATTAATTAGAGAGCATGAGATTTAGAACCTAGAAGATCTGAAAAGAGCTAGGTTAATTCATAATCTGTCAATCACTTCAAGAGAAGGATAGCATTTAGACATTAACATTGGTAACTTAACAACAGGATTCGTCTCCCTATTTTCTTATCTTGATTAATCTTCCTTTGTTATTTTTAATTTTCTGAATTGTCTTATTTAATTCATAAAAAGTATTCTTTTACCATATAGAATCAATAGTATAATTTAGTAGTAATTAGTCCAATTCCCTGTGGTTCGACCTCACCTGTGTGAGTTTACTACTTGATTGCGTATACTTGCGTAGTGATCATAAATTTTCGTAACAAGTTTGACATATAGATCACTTTTATAAATCTTTCTTGAATATCTTCTAATGTTCCCTATTTGATTACATCTCAGATAGCTCCCACTCAATAGCAGATGTCTGGTTAAATAATACTTTTAACCTCTGATTGTTTGGAGAGTTACCTAGTTGTGACTTTTGTATTAGTCTGAGACTTTAAGTCAAGACTAAGTCATCAACATAGCAAACTAGTATTTGAAGTGAAAAATACATGCCAGAGATTAAGTAATTAAGATACCATCAAATTTTATGAGGATTAAGAATTCTTGGTTCAAGTCATTTGAATGGACTGAACTAGAGTTCTTTATCTTATTCTCATAATTCTGATAAGCTATACCTATCCATGTGAATGGTTAGTTTTGCTTTTCAGTAGTGTTCTTAAGTACCCATCACAAGTATCAACCTAATGAAGATGGGTATAGAATTTTAAAATTCTCCCACTCAATTAAGGTAGTGTGAAACTTTAACAAAGAACTTTCAAAGGTATCAAACTTTTACTTACAACAGTAAAAAAAAAAAGAAATGGAACATACAATCAAGATCAAGAATTTATATTGACAATAGCTGACTCATTATATTACTTCCATGTTTAAAGAAGATATGTGTTGCATAGGGAATTGTGGAATAGACTCCACCCCTAAGAATATACATATAGGGTACTATGGATAACCTCCACCCCTAAGTATATAGAGATTATGATCCACCCCTAAAGGTTGTAAAGATCATGATTCTCTTAGTGTGATAGAGTTTATGTGGAGTTGAATACTATCCAGAGTTCATTAGATATAAAAGATCGTTGAACTGCATAGTTTTCTTAACTTTTCTCCACCCCTATCAGATCAAAAGATCCTTTTATTAAACAAATTCTTAATAATTGTATGAGAATGAACAATTATTGATAAACATAGAAATAATTTCTAGTGTTTATATAATATAACTCTATGAAGAGTTGAAAATATTATAGAATTTGCATCAATAATAAAAACACTTACACATACAAACATACAAATATAATGTGGTAATAATTGATGAAGATAAAATAAATGAAGCTCATTCTCATAAATTGCAATATTGATTTCGAAAAAAAAAAGAAATTTTATTAATAATAAAAAAAATATTGCAACAATATGAGAGAAACAGGGATAAATATCCCTAACTAAAATTTGAAACCCAAATTGTCTTTAAACTAAAACAATTAATTCAAAAAAAATTGAAGAGCTTCATCTTCATCTGGACGATTTCACCCTTGGTCCAGCTTTCTGATCCAACTCAATTGAGTTCAAGTAGCTTGGCCTATGAGAAGAAGAAAACAAATAAACAAAGTTAGTCCAGAATCATAAATCCAATTGGATAATAATTCACTAAAACTCTTAAAGTTTATAAATGGAAATACCTTGTTTCTTTGCAAGAAGTTTAGGACACTGGGGTTTCCAATGACCTTTCTCATTGCAGTAGAAACACTTTCCTTTAAGTGTAGCATCACCAGAAGGAGCAGCCTTTTTATTCTTCATGGATTTAGTTCGCTTCTTGGTATTGTTCCACTTCCTCTTCGATTTGGGCTTTGAAGCAGATGCAACATTTGCTTCAGGTTTGATCGTCCCATTACCATTCCCAGGATTGTGAGGTTTACTCCCTTTCTTCTTGGGTCCTCCAATCAAATTTTCATAAGTTTGAAGGTCATTGACTAATTCATGAAAGTCAATTTCCTTCTTATTCATGATATAATTTGATGTATATGGTAGAAATGCTGGAGTCAGGCTATTCAAGATAAGACTAACTTGAGTAGCACTGTCCATTTCAGCACCATGATCCTGGGCTTCTTGGAAATAACTAGACATTAGGAGAACATGGTCACGCACGTTTTGATGAGGTTCCATCCGTGCGTTAATGTACTTCTTAGTCGCGTCAAAGCGTGACTGAAGTGATGCCTTACCGGATAGCTCATTCAACTTCGTCATAACTTCAGCAGCCTTCTCGGTTTTAGAAAACCGAGTTTTGAGGGTGTCAACCATGCTAGAAAGCATAAAGTATAGAGCTTTGTCATTTGCTTTCTGCCAACGCTCATACTTTTCTTTCACAGCTTTGGATGCATTATCCCCAGGCACTTCAGGTGACGGCTCAGTTAAAACAAACAAGGCACTTTCTCCTATGAGAGCAATATTAATGTTCTCATTCCATTTATTAAAGTTAGATCCATTCAGCTTATTTTCAGTCAACAATGATAACATGGGATTCATTTTGACAAAACAGGATACTACAAAATAATAGAAATGAACAAATAGAAATTAATAATGGTTTAACACACAAAATCAATTCAGAAATTATAAGCACATAGCAAGTAGGAATGATATGAGAAAATACTTAAAAAAATTCAATCCTAAATAATTTCCAAGGTTTTCAACAAACTGATATCAGTGTCCCGTTTAGGCGAGAGTCAAAGCTACCATCCATTGAATAGAGTTGTCAGCTCATCTAAAATGTTAAACATTCTAGCAACCTTTTATTCGATCAAGATTGGAATCCAGCGTTGTCCCGTTTAGGCGAGAGTCAAGGCTATTCTATCTCATGAGCTTCTACCATTGTTTCGCAATTTGCAAGTCAAATATGGTCGCCACCATTAGGGTGATCTATACCATATAAAACACTTACAAACCACTTATCATGCGAGATTAAACGGTGCAAAATTGCTAATGAACGTTCCTCCATTAGGGAGGATTACTCACTAAAACAAACGCGGTGTAAAACTCACAATGGAGATTGAATATCTTAATAATAATAAAGCTCATTATTTAAAATGTATTTTATTTATTATTCTAATAAATAAATCTCATTAAATTCTAAATTAAGAATTAAAATTTAAAAATAAGAATTTAATATAATATTTATAAAATTATACTTAGATGGTGATTGAAATAAAATTAATTATTTCCATCTTAGTAATAATCTTAAATATAAATATTAAGGAAATTAATTTAAGTTGAATTAAATTAAATAATTAGCAACTTAAAAATTTCCTTTGAGAATATATTTATTGAATTTCGAAAAATTAAATATATATTAAAAATATACAATTTTCGAAAATAATAAAAAATAGAAAGGAAATACTTCAAGAAAAAATATCACCTATCTAGATTTTCTTTTGACTACTTAATTCAATTTCTAATAATATATATATTTTAAATGAAAAAATCATTGACTTGAGTTGGTCCAAGAATTAATTAAAATAAATAATTAATTTACAACTCAATCTATTTTTCAAAATAAAAAATTCGAAAATATTGCATAATTAAAATGCAAATTTCGAAATTGATTAAAAAAAAAATAAAGAAATATATATATATATTGAAAATTATTTAAATTTAAGTTGAAAAATTAAATTATAACCTAAAAATAATTTTCTATTTAATTAAGTGTCATGAAAAATCAATAAATATTTAAGTATCATGATGAAAATCAACTTAGATATTTAGATCCTTCAAGTTAATTAAATGTATTAAATTCAAGAAATAATAATTAAGTGTAGGGAAGGCTTAATTATTAATTTCTATTTAATACTAGGAAAAATATACTTAATAGAATTGTACCAAAATTAATTATTTAAATAATTAATTTCACAAAGTATAATTTTCCTATTTAAATATTAGAAATAATAAGTAGTCTAGAAATTACTATCTAGAAAATATCTTATTTGACTAAGTATCTTTTCAAAAAATTTGAAAAATATCTAATTTAAGTTAGATAGAAAAAAAAATCTAAAACTTAAATAATTTCAAATTTAGATTTAATTAAATATCAGAAATTAAGTTGTAACCACTTAATTTGAAGATATCTTTTAAAGTTAATATTTGAAAAAATATTAACCAAAAAATATCTAAAATATTCCATTTTAAGTTAATATTTGAAAAGATATTAACTTAAAAAATATCTTAAGAATCTTTAATAACTAATGCCTATGATTCCTCAACTTGATTTAAAATTTAAATCAAATATTCAAATTTAAGTTAGATAAGAAAAATCAGTTGATACAACTAATTTATAACTTAAATAGGAATATTTAATTAAATAAGCTCCAGAAAGAATCTAGTTAGTTAAAATTCTATATTTAATTAAATACAAGAAAAATACAAATAGTTTGTCTAGAAATAATATCTAAACTAAAAGTGTTTTTCTTAAAATTAACTTTAAAATATTAAAATGAAAATAAATTTCATATATTTTAAAAGTTAATTATGTTGCTAATTCAATTTTATTAGGTCAAACTAATATAATTAACCTAGTACAGTTATTCAAATCAGGCAAATGGGCCTTCACAATTGGGGTAGTTCATGTGAGGGGGTGCTGGGTTCAGTATGTCGTACCCACTTCTATGGCTCCCAACTCTCACACAAAGCCCAAAAGAGAGGAATTTAACCTTAAAATAAATAACTGTTATTAATTGAATAGGTCCAATAACTAAATGGACCTAAATAAAATCTATCATGGTGTGACATTTTATTTAGCAACAACCTATATGTATCTATATTAAAACAAAATAAACATATAGGCTCACACAGGCACACTTTGGATGGATCCTATGATGTTGCTAGGTCATACACAGATGAAAGAAGATTGTAAAATTTACCTGTTACAAATTATTAACTTGACCAAGGGAGCCATCAGATCATTAGATCTGGCAAAAAGTAACCATGACTATTTGCAATCAAGTAATAATAGGTTTTAAAAAACTTACACACAAGCTAAAACCACATACTCCTGCAACAAGGTTAGCTGGATAGTTAAAAGTAGGATTTATTTAATTTTAAATAAATAATTTCGAAAAATAAATAATTAAATAAAAAAAATATTTTAATTTTCGAAAAAATAAAAGTAAAAAAAAAAATATTTTTTTAATTTCGGAAATAAAAAAAATTTAAATTTAAATTTCGAAAATTAAAAAAAAAATTTAAAATTAAACCTACTTTTTGAAAAATTAGGTTTCAACCAACCTAAATATCATTTCAAAATTTGCTAACTACTTTTAAAAAAATTAAATGTTATTTTAAAAATAAAAATTAAATAAAAATTAGAAAAGATAAATGAAATATCTTATCAGATTTTAAATTTAATTTAGATAAATAAAATAACAAAATTTAAAAGTTAGCAAAATATCTTAATCTATTTAAAATTACATGATTATAAATATCTTTAAATAAGGTCAAAATATCTAAAAAAGATTTGATTTTTAAAAAAAATATATATAAAATCTGACCTTAAATTTAAAAATAAGATAAGATATAATCAAATTTAAAAATAAGATAGAATTTTAAGCAAGAAGATAGATACTAATTCTATTCAAATTCAAATTACACTAATATCTTGAATTAAATTTAAGAAATATTAAATTAATTCAAAATGATAATTAGAATTGAATTAGGAATAGTAATAGTATATATACAAAACTATACAAAAAATCGGGAGTTAATTCCATGAAAAAGTATGAAAAATCGAAGAAAAACGAAAAAATTGTGAACTGTACGGACAGATTTGCGATCGCAGGAAAATTTCAGCACAGCCTCGATTTTTTCAAATCTTCAAAAATTCATAACTAATTCAAATAAAATCGAAATTGAGTTCTGTAAAAGGCTAACTTGCTTAATTTTTTCCATACTATCCAATAAAAATAATTCCAGAGACAGAATCGCAATTATTTTTCACGAAAATTTACAAACATCAATCAATCATGAAATAACACTCAATACAACATGATACCATCCAAAAACAAACAAACAATCGTTTTAAAGTCCAAATTTCATGTAAGTAAATCAATTACCATGGCTCTGAGGCCAGTTGTTGGAAATTATTTTACCAGGATCTTAGATCTACTCACAAGTATGTTGTTTAAACACCCTAAATATGAACTTTCTAAAACGATAAATTAAACACATATAAAGTTAAGAAAACCTTACATTGATGCAGCGGAATTAATGTCTCCTTCCACTCAGATCTCTAACCCTTGATTCCTTTCTGTAGCAGAGTATAATCAAGATCTGAGCCCGAATGTCCTTCTTCTTCAAGTTTGATCCTTCACAGTCTTCCAATCTATGATCGAGTTTCTGCTTGCTGTGTGTGGGCACTTACTCTTTCACTAGGGTCACGAAAAAGATGAAGGAGAAAAGAGAGAGGGATTTCGGCCAAGTATAGAAAGTGGGGAAGGCTCATTTTTTCTGAAGAGGGAAATTTCTGTCAGAAAGGCTTGTTGAAAACTTGTCAAGGCATGTGTTGTGACTGAGCCATCACTTTCTATTTATAGGCAACTACTAGGTTTAGGTTAGGATTTATTTGGCATTAAAATAATGAAAATATTAATTTGAAAAAGCTATTTAAGTGGCCGGCCATGGTGTGTTATTGGGCCTCACTTAATTTTGCAGTTTTATCAAATTTTATCTCTATTTTCTCAAAAATGCCAATTTTCCAATTCTAACCTTTTAAATGCCAAAACTAATTATTTAATAACTAAAATAGATTATTAAATAATATTGTCATTTAATTTACTTATTAATTAGACATATAAAGTCCATTAATAAATAAATAAACCTAGAAAACTCTTTTCTTTACAATTTCACCCCTGCTTAGTGAAAATTCATAAAATTAGACATAGTCTAACTTTAGAATTATAATTGATCAATCACGAATCAATTAATGAGTCTTACAAGTAGAATGTTCTCAACTAGAATGGGGACCATGGATCTATATGCTGAGCTTCCAATAAGTGAACCAAATTTACCAAGTAAATTCCTACTTATTAATTCTTCGTTGAATCCACTCTTAGAACTTAGAATTGCACTCTCAGACTTATATAGAGCATATTGTATGTTCCACGATATCAATATACTATCTCATTTAACCATTGTTATAATCTTATTGTGATTTAAAGATCCTCTATATAGATGATCTACATCGAGATGGGATTTCTTTACCGTTCTCACCCCTCAATGTATTTTGCCCCTTAAAACACTTAGCTACATGTAAATGGTGTTTAGTGATCTAATAATTAGTCAGTTAAACAAGAGCTCATCCATTTACTTCTATTTGCTAAGCTCGAAGGGAATCATCACTTGACTTCTATACACCAGTAGAAGCTATAGATTCCATATTTATGTTCAGCACTCCCACTCAATCATACTATCATGTTCCCAAAATATACGTATCACCCTGACCCAAAAGTAGGCTTAACTAATAAATCTAAGAACATGAATAGCACTCTTGAGTTGAGCCTAAGCATATCAGGATTTGGATTCTTTTAATCTTAAGATCAACTACTGATATTGACTTGGAAAGATATGTATAACGGTAAGTTTGTAATATCTTAACTTAGTTGCAATATCGGTCCAGTCCAATGTATACTCCATACATTCGAAACTAGTATACTTTACTAATGTCCTGGAAAGAACATAACACTTACTCCAAGTGTAAGTACACATCATCGCTGATTATCACATTAGTGTAAATCCAATAACACTGATGAAACAGGGACCAAAACTTTTGATTCATATGATCACAATCACATTCCACTGTGTTGACGATACTGTAATTGTGAATAAACATATGATCTGGATTTAACTGATTTTGTGTGTATGAATGTAATAAACATATTAAACATATTAAACCATTAGCATGTAAAATTCATGCAAACATCAATCACTTCAAATTTCTTATATTGATAACTAATCAGATTGTAAAGAGTTTTATTTAGGGCATAAAACCCAACACGTAGTCTATGCAATCTTTTTTCATTGTTGGCCAGAAGTATCCCTATCTCAATATTTTCTTTGAGAGACTGGGTCCTCCTGTATGATCTCCACAGAACCCTTTGTGGACCTCTAGCATAATTTGTCTAGCTTCAGGGTCCGATACACACCTTAAATAAGGCATGCTGAGTCCTCTTCAGTAGAGAATTTGATCCATCATTACATAACGATGAGCCTGATACTGAATCTATCGAGACAGTGCCCTTTCTTGGGGCAACTCACCTTTCGTTATGTATTCTATGATGGGGACCATCCAGCTGGGTTCTTACCCAACCGTTATTATGGCCTCTTTTATTTTGATGCTTGGCTCTGCCAAATGTTCCACTGGTACTACCCCCAGCTCTTCGATTTCACTATCTGAAGCTAACTTAGCCAGACAGTCCGCGTGAGCATTTTTTTACCGAGGGATTCTTTCTACTTTGTAGTTCGTGAACTCGTGGAGCAGCTCCCAGACTATTGTTACATATGCGGCCATTCGCTCGCCGCATGTTTGGTACTCTCCCGATATCTGATTTACAACCAGCTGGGAGTCGCTGTAGACTTCTACTCTTTTGGCCCCTACGACCTTCGCTAGTCTCAGCCCTGTTACCAAGGCTTCATATTCGGCCTCGTTGTTTGAAGCTGGGAAGTCGAACCGTAGGGCTGCCTGGAGTCGAAGTCCGGTCGGGGATATCATCGCAACCCCCGCTTCGGATCCATTTTCATTGGAGGCTCCGTCCACAAACACTCTCCATGTGGGGATCGACGGTATCGGCGCATTCGCGGTTGCCTCGGCTTCATTGCATTCGGTGATGAAGTCTGCCAAGGCTTGGCCTTTTATGGAGATGCGAGGAACGTAGCGTAAGTCGAACTGACTTAATTCCATTGCCCATTTGAGGAGCCTTCCGGATGCTTCTTGCTTTTGGAGGACTTGCCAGAGTGGGTGGTTGGTCAGTATCTTGATCGGGTGTGCTTGGAAATATGGCCTTAATTTTCTTGAGGCCATTAGGAGGCAGAAAACCAGTTTTTCGATGATGGGGTACCGTGTCTCCGCTCCTATCATGCGCTTACTGACATAGTACACGGGATGCTGAGTTTTCTCTTCTTCCCGGCCTAGGGCAGCGCTGACCGCGTGCTCGGAGACGGCCAAATATAGGAATAGGTCCTCTCCGAGAACGGGTTTTGATAGGATCGGAGGCTTGGCCATGTGCTCTTTCAACTTTTTGAATGCCTCCTCGCACTCGTCCGACCATTCGAACTTTTGGCACTTCTTCAATATGTTGAAGAAGGGGATGCACTTGTTTGTAGACCGGGAGATAAAACGGCTCAGGGCAGCAACCTTTCCAGTTAGGCTCTGCACGTCTTTATGCTTCTTGGGGGACGGCATGCTCAGGAGAGCTTGGATTTTTTCTGGGTTTGCCTCGATCCCCCTCTGCCTGACGATGAAGCCCAGGAACTTTCCTGATTTGACCCCAAAGGTGCATTTCTTTGGGTTGAGCTTCATGTCGTATCTCCGGACTACCTCAAAACACTCTTCTAAGTCATCCACATGGCTATTGCATGCTTTTGACTTGACGAGCATATCGTCCACGTACACCTCCATGTTTCGCCCCAAGAGGCCTTTGAACATCCGGTTGACCATTCTTCGGTAGGTCGCTCTGGCGTTATTCAGTCCGAAAGGCATGACCAGGTAACAGTATACCCCCTTATCGGTCCTGAAGCTAGTGCACTCTTGGTCCGCCGTGTGCATCTTTATTTGGTTGTATCCGGCGTAGGCGTCCATGAAGGACAGTAGTTTGAATCTGGAAGTGGCATCTACCATCTGGTCGATCCTGGGTGGCGGGAAGCAGTCCTTCGGACAAGCTTTGTTTAGATCAGTGAAATCTATACAAACTCGCCAAGTCCCGTTCGGCTTTGGCACCAGGACCGGATGGGCTAGCCATTCCGGGTAGTATACGTCGCGGATCATGCTGTTCGTCAGAAGCTTGTCCACCTCTTTCTCTAGGGCCTCGGCCTTTACCGAGTGGAGGGGGCGTCGCTTTTGTTGGACTGGTGGCATGTCCGGGTTGACGTTGAGGACGTGGGTGATGACATGGGGACTTATGCCGGTCATGTCCTCTTGGCGCCATGCAAAAATGTCGATGGCGCTCTTCAGTGTCTTTATTATTGTTTCTTTTTCCTCCGGATCTAGGCTTTTTCCCAGCCGGAGTACTTTGGTGGAGTCGAGGTCTCACACTGATATTTTCTCGACATCCTCCATCGGTTCCACAATTTTTTCGGACCCCACCCGGTGGTCCAACTCATCTTCTTCAGCCATTCCTGGCTCGACGATTTCTCAGACCATCAGTACGGGCAGGTGGGTTGCAACGTTGTAACATTGCCTTGCCTCCCCTTGATTTCCTCTCACCGTCCCTATTCCAGCTTCCTGGGTAGGGAACTTTAAGCACAGGTGCCGAATGGATGTGACTGCGCCAAAATCTACCAGGGCCGATCGGCCGAGGATCGCGTTGTAAGCAGTCGGGCAGTCCACCACCACGAAAGTGCAGTATTTGAACATGCTTTGGGGGGTGTCCGGGCACAAGGTGACGGGAAGTCTCACTTTTCCCATTGGGATAAGCGTCGTTCCGTTAAATCCTGTGAGTTGGGAACCACTGGGTGAGAGGTCTCAGTCCGTCAGGCCTATTGCAGTGAAGGCCTCCTTGAAGAGTAGATTCACGGAGCTTGCATTGTCAATCAAGACTCTAGCAACCACTTTATTGGCGATGGGGGTCTCGATGACCAACATATCATGGTGAGGGAAGCGCACCGTCTTGGCGTCTTCTTCCGTGAACGTGATGGGTTGATCCATCAACCGGGGCCTTTGAGCTGGGAGTTGAGTAACCTCCCAAACCTCATTGTGCTTCACGGCCTCCACATACTGCTTCAATTCTTTGGGGGTAGTTCCTCCAATATGGGGTCCTCCTGAGATCATGGCTACTCTCCCATTGGGTCTGGGTGGCAGACCGGGGATATGTTGGGCATCTCCGGTAGGAGCAACTGGAGCCAATACTCCTGTTGCACCCCCTGGTGCTCCTTACGGCACCACCCCTATCGCCTGACCCGGATTAAGGTGAGGCAGCTGATTCTTGATCCACTCATAGAGGTGCCCCAATCAGATTAGGTTTTCAATCTCATCCTTGAGATTTTTACATTCATTGGTGTTGTGCCCAATGTCGTTGTGGTACTTGCATCTTTTGTTGGGTTCCCTCCGAGAGCTATCCTTGTACAGGCGAGGTGGTCTCCGGTAGTGTGTATTTTGCCTGGTAGCAAAGTACACACGCTCTTGGGAGTGCGTCAGCTCAGTGTACTGGGTGTACTATGGAGTGTACCCCCTTTTTTGGCATTTCTCCTCCGTCCGGGTGCTGCCTTTGGAGGATCGTTTACTCCTTGAGTCTTGGGAAGGGTCTGCCAGGCTAGCGGTTGGAGCGGAGTGCGAGGGAGCTTGTCCATTTATCCCAGAGGGATTTCCAAAATGGGATGATGCGGGGACCAAGGCCTGGCCCTGACTGTATCTGGGAGTAGCAGAGAATTGTATGCCGCTCATTGGTGGAGCCGCGGTCGGGATAGTACCCGATGGTGGGGCTCCGGGCATATACCCTGCTATCCCGGTGGGATAGTATCCTCCATAGGCCACTATTTGGGCCTCTTCAAGGTTGATGTACTTTTGGACTCTTTTCTGGAAGTCCTGAAGGTTGGCAGCTCCTTCTTGTTGTAGTTCATTCCAGAATGGAGTCCCTGTACGGATGCCTGCCTGGAGAAGGGCGAGCTGTTGTCCGTCATCAACCTTCTTGGTCTTCGAGGCTTCCTCTCGGAACCTCTTTATATAGTTTTTCAAGGTCTCTGTGGGCAGCTGCTTCATGTTAGTCAAGGCACTGACCTCCAGGTTGACCTTCCTTGCGGCGACAAACTGTCTCTGGAAGTTGGTCTGTAACTTGTTCCAACAGCCCACGGATCCTGGTTCCAATTTCTTGAACCATTCCTCCGCGGACCCACTTAGAGTAAGCGGGAAGCACAGACATTTCGCGTCATTGCTAACTCTCGTGACCGTCATGACACGGTTAAACCGTGACAGGTGGTCGCTTGGATCGGAGTTCCCAGTATAAGCTGCCATTTCGGGCATCTTAAAGTTCTTGGGGAGCTCTGCTTCCAGGATGTGCTTAGCACATGGCTTCCGGTCCTCACAGTCTGAGTCGGAGTAGTCCCCTTTCTGTCTCCGGGAGACTCGGGCGATATCTTTTCAGAGTATGGCGAGTTCCGCCATGATTCCTTCATTTAACGTTCCCGTGGAGACCGCGGGCCCGTATTTCTTCTGGTCAAGGTGATCCCGGAGGTCACCTTGATTCCCATTGATTTGATTTCTGAAATTAATGGGAGGACATCTTTGTCCTCTACCTCCGGGCTCCTGGTGCACGGAAACGCTTTTTCGGTCCTCTCGATCCTGAGGGCCAAGACTCCCTTTTTGGAGTTTGCCCCTCTGTGGACCTTTCCATTTCGGGAAATCTGAGCGGACCTTTCGCGGATCCTGCGCCTTTTTCTTTCTCCCAAGGGTAGAGGTAGGATTTTTCTTTTGGTTCCCTTCAGCGGGATATCTTATAGGGCTAGGCTCCCTAGTCTTTTGCTGTTGGGTACTAGGCGAGGATTCCTCTGGTTCCTTGCCAAGTCCAGCTGTCATTGCTTTGGGATGCACGTGGATGCCAACCGCCTCCATGGCTTTTTGCATGGCTAGCATTACCTCTTGCATTTTTTGGTTTTGTGCTTTTTGGGCTTCGATCTCAGCTTCGTGATCGATAGCTTTTTGCCTTAGAAGCACCAACTCTGAGTAGCTACCTTCATCGTAGGCATACTCATTGAGGTTTCCCTCGTAGTCATCATCATGAATTCCTTCTTCTTCCTCGGAGCCCTCAGCCGCTCTTGAGGCTACGTCTTCCTCATTTGGATCTTGAGCATCTTCTAGGGGGCAAGGTTGACGAGTGCTTCTAGTCTCCACCATTGTTGTGATGTAAAGTATATTTGCAGAAGCTTTCTTCAGCTCTTCATGAAAGCACCAAAATGTTGACCGAGGTTTTCAGCAACCAATAAAATAATATAAGATTAGAGAACTGTAAGAAATTAAGAGAAGGATTTTTACGTGGTTGGGGCGTTAATGAGCCTTAGTCCACGAGTCAGTGTATTTATGAGTGTATTAAATACTAAGAATGTTCTTGGTGAGTATTTACTCTTTTTGCTCTTATGCAATCCCGAATTCTCGACCCCATTTAATGAGCTTTGAGGGGGTATTTATATTGTTTTTGGTGGGATGCTTCCCAAGATTATTGTACATGTGTCTCTGTAAATATCCATAAAGTTGGGTATTCCCAATGAATATACCATGGGTAATGCATGTTCAAATCCCTAGGTGCTGTAGGGCTTTTATGTGGAATGTCCTTATTGTCTTTTGACTGACGTGACTCTTCACAGTGTAGCCGTCAATAGACTTAAATGATCATTACTTCGTAGGTGCAAATTGGGGGTTGTCCCGTCAGACTTTATTGCGTGTAACAGTCTCAACACGTTTCCTCCCATGCGGCATTAAATGCGAAGTGACTGCTCAGGGGAAGCCTGACGCCTCGTGGAGATGCTTTGATGTTACTTAGGCTTCCGGGAGCATAAGGGGGCTCCGTATGCCTTCTCTGGGAGGCACGTCCCGGATGCTGCCTTCTTTTATAAAGACTTAGCAAATAATTCAAGTATTAAGATGTTTTGATCCACGTGTCCCTGTCCGGTTGGTCCACGTATATTGGGCAAAATCAGGGGCAACAATATTTATAAATAATTTTTTTATTTATATTTAAATCCCTACTCTAATTATTTTAACAATTAAACCATTTAATTATAATATTTACAATAAAATTTTATTTTTTTTTACAAAAATTAAACTTCTTTTTACAAAAATTAAAATTCTCTTCTTATAATAAATTTTTAAATAATTAATTATTTTTAAATGATATTTAATTATTTTGTTACAATTAAATGAATTAAGTATGAGGCCTCAAGCTAGTCAATCGATAACGAAATTTGTATATCTATATATCGATATAATTTTAATTTTCTAACATTTTTTTTTCTCCTTTTAAACTTAATACATACATTCATTGCCTAGTTTATCATTAATGGTTAATCAATTCGGTAATTTAGTCTTATCTCCCTAGCTAGATGTTATTCTTACTAAATCTCTTACAGTTTGAAAGATTTGTCAAGTTTTCACTTGACCATAATTTACAAAAGTTTGAAATGATATTGCTTTGAATTTATTTATTTATTTAAAGATTATTGAGTATTTTTCTTTCTCACATCATATGTCTAGACAAAATCTCTTCTAAGCACAATGTAATTAAACTATCACTCTCACATTATTTTCTTCATGCTTTTTGCTAACTTTAAGATTAACTCAGATATATATTGAAATACATAATCTTATTATAAATATATTTTCTTAATATAGTATACTTGATTTGATTTAAGATTTGCACCTTGCCAGAAAAGTTTGTTAGTTATTTTTTTAAATACTACTTTTGAACATATTCTAGGGTAAAACTTTTGTAATGCTGTGGTTGACTTTTTCCAAGCATAATATATGCGTAAAGGCTTCACTTCTAAAAGGATTTTGCCGGAAAACTCAAGGCCCAGACAAGTCTCAAAGGACTTTGCCCAACAACAAACTATTCCCTCTACAACACTATGAGAACACTCGAAAAAGAAAGTGACCACTTTTTATAGAGTTCAAATACTCCTTTGAATATTTGAAAATTATCTACCAACTCCATGACTATCACAAAATATTTTATTAGATGTTTATGAACACAAATAAAAAGACCATACGACCAATTAGAACAAGCAATAAGTTGCAAAACAACTCTAAAATAGAGTTGTTATGTACCTGATGACAACACATCGTCTAATGCACACTATAGGTACTTTTGTAGATTTTGAGAAAAGGGAAGAAGTCACGAGCTACTTTAAATATTTAATTCTTCAATGAGTGTAGCCATTTTTTTTCTAGAAAATCGTTCAACTTATTTCACTTTTTACTTTTTTAAAAAAATTTAATTAAAAAAATTAAATAATTATGTATAATAATTAAAAATTAAGATTATAAGTATAATAAAATTTAAATTATGAAATTATATATGTATAATTTTAAATTATAAAAAGTTTTGCTATAAAATTTTAAAATAATTTAAGTGCAAAAAAAATTACTAAAAGATCTTTATATAGTAATAAATTTCAAAAAATTAATTAATAATTATAATTAATTTAATTTTAAAATATAATTGATCTTAATTAAATTAATTTTATAAGAAAATAAATTATTAGGTTACTTTCAGGTTATAAGTTATTTATTATTTATTTTTATTTAATTTTCAAATTAATCACAACCATTTAATAGTATTCCAATGGCTTAAAAAAATGTAACCATGATGGTTACAATAAAAATGCAACCATTGAAACCTCCTCCTTTTGATATAATGTACGTTAAAAAAGATATTTTGTGATATTTTATTTATTTAAATAGCTAAATTAAGCATAAAAATTAAAAAATTTCTTTTATTATTTGCCATCAGATCAAAATTTAATAGTTTAATATTTTTAAATTTAATATTTATAGTTAAATTTATTTAGTAGCCATCAATAGGTAATACCTATTGAAAAGTATTCCATATATATATAGATTTTTCTCATAACATATCCTATTAAAAAAAGAAAAAATAATCTCTTAGCAAGCAAGAGTACACCGGATCAAACGAAATAGATTGAAAAAGAGTGCAACGGATCAAACAAAATAGATTAAAAAGAGAACATGGGTTATTGCTTGTACAAGGTACACTATAAAAAATCTTACTTTTAGTCACAATAAAACTTGTGACTAAAAGTAAAAAAAGATTGTGATTAATTATAAATTATTATTCCGATATTGTGACTAAAAGGTCCGTGGCTAAAAGTATTGTCACAAAAATTACAATTTATTGTGACTAAATGTGTTTTTAGTCACAATACTTATTGTGATTAAAACTAAATTAGTGACAACTTGTAGCTAAATATTATGTTTTAATCACAACTAACTTATTGTTGCGACTGAAAATTACATTTAATCACAAAAAAAATTATCTTGTTACTAAAAAATTGTTACTAAAAGTAGTTATTTTTTATAATGATTGTTATATTGAAATTTTGCTTTATTATGTACATTAAAATATTTTCAATGATGTGTTTGTAACAAATATGAATTTCTACAAATTAACTTCTCTGTTTGTTTTTTTTTTTTTTCTTTATGACTCAGCTACAATATCTTATCTCCTTTCTTTCTAATGAGTCAATTGTAATAATTATGATATAATATTGGGGAGAATATTAATAATGACAGTGAATTACAGTAATCACAACATAATTAAAATTGAAAAGATGAAGCATTACATAGAAAGCTGAATATTAATTTTCAAGTTGATATTCTTTTTTTTTTCTCCCCAATCTACTCTAATTATATTATTTATTTTTCTCATTTTTATTCTGTTTTTTATAATTTAAATAAGATATTTTTAAATAACTAATTTTCTAATAATAAATAAACTATTTATTATTTTTTTTTTGTTTAATTTCATTATTCTACTTAAATTAAGAGATATCAAACCATAAAAATAATTTAATATTAAATATATAATAATTTATAAAACATAATCACATACAAAGAAATATAGTGTAGTCGTATGGTACTAAATTAATCAAAAAAAAAAAAATCTAATTAATCTTTTATTTGAATTTAAAAAAAAATATGAAATATAGTTATATGATAAATATTCTAACTAATCTATTCCAAAATATATATATATGAAAAAATATTGATAATTATTTTTTTAATTAATTTCTTCACTGTGTTAATTTTACCTAAAGGTTTCACAGTTTTACTTATGTTAAAAAAAGTGAGTAGTTAACTATTGTTTAATTTATTTTATGTATAGAACAAAATTATTAGAAAAATTAGTAAAGACTACAAGTAAAATACAGCAATTTGCTTAAATATGATGGCGACTGTTAGATAGTGAGGGGGGCTAACATGCAATGCATGCATTATGATTTTACTATTTATAATTATGGACAATGGTGATTAAAACTTTTTTTTGTTGAGTGGTGCATGTGGATTGAAAAAATTATGATGGTTTTTGATTTTTCCAAATAATTAAATAAAATGTTAAATTTAATATTTAAAAATAAAATAAAATGCTAGTGGTATTTGAAGGTGTTAAGTACTAAATTTAATGAGAAATGTTTAAGGACACTTTTAAAGTGTCATGCATTAAAAAAGGTAATATACTATTATTAGTATATTTTAATATCAGATCTAATATATTATAATTTAATAAATGATATAAGAAACCCCTAACTGATTATAAAATACTTTCTCGTACATTGTTAGGCATCTTAAAATACGAAATAACAATGCTCAAATTTAATAGTATCAATATTTACTTTTTTTTTTTTTAAATGAAAAATCAACTTCAATGAAATAAATCAGTAGTCTGAAGATCTACCGAAATTGAAATATCAAAAATGCTACAATACTGAGAGTGCTTAGCAAGATAGGGTGCTACTTAATTTACTGATCGTCTTAATTATAAAATATAACTGAACATTAGACATCGTAGATAATAAAGATTGACAATCCTGAATGAAAAGGCCAAAAGTTAAATATATTGTATGATCACTACGAATAGCTTGGACCAAAACCACACTGTCTGTTTAGATCTCAACACACTGCCAGTTTTGGCACACTGCCAGTTTTGACTTTTAACTCAACTAAGAGCCTCTTTAATTCCTACCTTAATATTTACTTTAAAAAACACACTAATTATATTTTAAATTGACATGTCATGTCATATTATATAAATGTGTGTAGTAATTAAAATTAAAAAAGGACTATATATTTTATTTTGAAAATTATCATAATTTTCACGAGATCTTATACTTATATATATACATATATTTTTGTCAAAAAAAATATATATATATATATAGAGAGAGAAAGGATATATGATAAGTTAGACACTCCAACCAATGTCAAAAATATTATATTTTTGACATGTCTACAATGATAAATGTGTATTAATTTAATAAGGGTATTATATTATAGAACTTTATATATATTATTACGAATTACTAAAGTTATAAATAACATTAGAGTTTTTAGAAAGGTTAATTAGAATTTTTACCTTTTAAATTTTAATATGTACTAAATTATGTTCTTTGAATTTTTTTGACCGTTAAAAATTCATCCTGAACTATTGAGATTGTTAGATTTAAGGACTTTTGTTTAATTTCATTCAATTTTACTATTTCAGTTATTGTTTATGTACTAAATCATGCCCTTCGAACTTTGACATATACTAAATCATTCCCCCTGAATATTCATTCATGTTAGATTTTTTTTATTAAAATTAGACAAAAGTCCTTAAATCCAACAATCTCAATAGTTCAGGAGTATTTTTAACGACCTTAAAAGTTCAATAGATGTCAAATTTCGGAAGTAAAAATCCTAATTAAACTTTTAGACATAGAGGAGGGACTAGGGTCTCTGTCACATAATAGCTACCTCTTGCCCCTAACTATAAATGAAATACATTAATAGTATAACAGTTATATATATTTTTGTGTTATTAAAAAAAATGAAAGTTTAGTAAATTTAATACTCATATTATTAAAATGTGTATAGAAAAGAAGAAAAAATATCAAAATTTCATATAATTTGATAACTTAGTTATCATTAAACACTTTACAAAAAAATTTATATTACTAAATAAAATATAACTGAAAGGAAAATACAGTTAGTTTTCTATTAATAATAATAAATGGGACAAGAATCAGACAAATAGACAAGTAGAAAATCCTGGATCGACTACTCTCTAGTGCATGTTACACTACTGTAGTTTATTGTACTATTACAAACAATTAGTAATTCCCTGCTCCAACACTATATTTATGTATGTACGGCCGTGAAACGTGTTCATACTTTCATAAATAATAATAACAATATATAAGCCAGCACAAAACAACAACATTTTCTTTATTATTTTAATTTTTCCCTCTCTATATTTGCTTGAATTATATATAAAAAGATTGTACCAACGGTTCTAGCTAGGCTCAAATTCTTATCATATATATGTACAGCTGATAAAATCAGAACAGCTCGTAGCAGTAATTGACATATAGTATATTGATATTATTTTTATAGTATAGTTGTTAAGATGTATAGATTACTCCCTCAAATAAACAATCAGATTTGTGCTTTTCCCAAATCCCAATCAGGGTCGTCCCCAACATCAGAAGATAACTTTTTAAGCGAGGCAATTTTCGCTGGGGGTCTCTCTCTTTAGTTCTTCTTCTTTATATATATCTTCACCATGCTCTATTTATTTTTCTAGTGATCAATATTTCGTTTATGTATGTTTCAGATAGCTTCTGGGATCTTGAAGCTGCATTTGGACGTGTAGACGGAGTTTTCAAAACTGCTACTGGATATTATGGAGGTACTCTGAAAAAACCTTCACACGCAGAGGTACATATATATATTTAAAAAAATTGAAAATAAAAAGAAAAAAGGACTCGATAATAACATTTGTATCAAGTGATTCACAGGTAATTGAAGGAAGAACTGGCCACACTGAAGCTGTGAAGGTCACATATGACAAGAGAAAAATATCGTACAAATCTCTGTGTGACATTTTTTGGGAAACTCATGATTCAACCAACCGAAATTACCTCGTAAGTAATTTTGGACACATTTTTAGGATTTTCATGCAATTTTTGGTTTGTTTGTATTTGTTTTATTTTGAGTAATAATTTATATTTATATATATGTTTTAATTATGTTGTTTCAGAAGTTTGGATTAATAGGAAAGCACCACAGATCTGCCATATTTTGCAAAAATGAGGAAGAGAGAAAGCAGAGTCAGGAATCAAAGATTCGAAAGCAAATGAAGTTGAACAAAAGGATTGTTACTAAAATCATTGGTATGAATAATAATGATCATTGGGAGTTCTTTCTAGCAGAGAATAGAAATCAGAAGTATTATTTGCAGCAAAGACATTGGCTTTGCCAGAGTTTGGGCCTAAGAAGCACTGATCATTTTGCTCAGTCAACCATTGCTTGCAAACTCAATGGGTACGTAATTATTCTATTTACCCCAAATCTGACTTTCATTTCATAGTCGTCTCTCATTATTAGAATTGAGGTCATGAGTGAGATAAGCCAAATAAATAAATAAAAAAATAATTAATAATGTCAACATAAAATTCTTGAGAGGATACATTGGGGAGACCACCTCTTTTAGTTTAGTGATATTTACAATGTATACTCTTTTCTCCAAAATTTATATTTATAAAGAATTTTTACCTTTTTTTTTTTTTATGGAAAATTTGAATTTTCATACTTACAAAATCCCATTATTTTTTTCCTAAATACATACTTATTAAAATTAGTAATATATGCCAATTTTACTAATTTTCCAAAACTAACCCTCTCATTTGAATTCAACTCTCAGCCGACTCTCTCTCTCTCTCAACTCACCAACACCCAACGCCACCCATCAACCCCAAACGGTGACCCACGAAACGTTCACCCACGCTCAACCCCAACCCCAAACTGTCACCGACGCTCAACCCACGGAACCCGAAGAAAACCCCAACCCCAGCCCCCCAACCCCTCTCTCTTCGTCTCTCTCAAACTGAGAAAAAAAAAAACTCCAGTGGTCCGATGGTCAGACCATGGGGTCCGACCAATAGGACCCATGGTTCGACCATCTGACCACTCGAGGTTTTTTTTTTTTTTTTTTTTTTCCGGTTGAGAGAGACGAAGAGAGAGGGGTTGGGTCCGATAGTCGGACCATGGGTACGATGGGTCCGATTGGTCGGACCCCATCGGACCCATGGTCCGACCATCGACCACCGGAGTTTTTTTTTTTTTTTTTTCCAGTTCGAGAGAGACGAAGAGAGAGGGGTTGGGGGGCCGGGGTTGGGGTTTTCTTCGGGTTCCGTGGGTTGAGCGTCGGTGACGGTTTGGGGTTGGGGTTGGGGTTGAGCGTGGGTGAACGTTTCGTGGGTCACCGTTTGGGGTTGATGGGTGGCGTGGGGTGTTGGTGAGTTGAGAGAGAGAGAGACGGCTGAGAGTTGAATTCAAATGGGAGGGTTAGTTTTGGAAAATTAGTAAAATTGGCATATATTACTAATTTTAGTAAGTATGTATTTAGGAAAAAAATAATGGAGTTTTGTAAGTATGGATATTCAAATTTGGTTGGAATTACTTTATATACTATTTTTTTTAACTTTTTTTTTTCTTCAGTTTGAGTTTTTAAAGTGGTTGTAGTGTTAGTTGCAATAAGAGTTTCTTTACAATTTTTTGTTACAATTTAAATTGCAGCGCTAGTTGTAATAGGAGTTTCTATATAAAATTTCGTAAAAAATGAAAAAAAAAAAAAAAAAAAAGCTGTTTTGAAGTGTAAAAAATAAAAAAGACTTTTTTTTTTAACTCTTTTTTATTTATTAATGTTTCTATAAAGTCTTTTTTTTTTTAAAATTTCTTTGTATTTTTTATTAATTTTTTTCTTAGCTGACTTTTTTTTTTCTAATGTAAGTTCACTATTTTTCTTCTTCTCTCTCTATTTATTTATTTTTTATATTTTATTTCCAATTCTCTTTCTCTCCGCCCTAATTTTTTTATATTTTTTTTCAAACACTTTTTCACTCTTTTATAAAATTTTATTTTATTATTTTTTTTAAAAAAATACACACTTATTATATTTTTTTTTTTTTGCTCATTTACATTTTTTTACTATTCACACTCAAGCTATTTTATACTATTTTTTTTTAATTAATCACATTTTATATAAAAAAAATAATCTTTATTAATGTCTTATAACCTTTACTAAAATGTGATTCTTTTACTTTCACACTTTTTTATCATATTTTTTTAACACTCTTTCTCTATCTTAAAAAAAAAAAATAATAACACCCCTATAAACACCCCTATATCTTTCTCTCTTTTACATGATTAATAAAAGAAGGTTTTTTTTTTTTTTTTTTTTTTTTTTTTTTTTTAATGTTTTGTAGTTTTTTGGGAGTTGATTTTTGAATGATTTGTATATTTTAACAAGGTTAATGTCTTGTTACTTTATAGTTGTTTTTATGTTGTTGTTTATGTGTTTTATAGTTATTTGTGTGTGTGTGTGTTTTTTTTTACAGTTGTTGTTTAGTTTATATATATTTTTTATGGTGTATATTTTTAATTTATTTCACACTTTTTTTTTGGTTGTATATATGTGCATTTGTTTTGTTATTTTTATGTTATTTTTAGTGGTTTTCAAAATATTTTTTTGTTCAATAGTTATTTTTTTATTTGTGTATTTTGTTATAGTGTATATTTTCAGTTTCTTCCTAACAATTATTTTTAGTTGTATTTTTGTTACTTTGTAGTTTAGATACATATATTTAATTTATTTTTTATACACATTTTATTAAAATACAATAATAAGATTTTTTATTTATTTTTAATTGACACAATGTGCAGTAATAGATATTGACATATTAATTACATATTACTCATTATATTATATACCCTATTTTTGAATCATAAAATTTTATTATTTCTATTATTAATGTAATTATTTATTTAATTTTTAAAAAATAAATTATCATTTTAACTACTACTAACTCAAAAATTAAAATAGAAAAAAAAAAAGTTAAAAATATGAAGTAATAATAAATTTTATGACAAAAATAATGTAGTAGTACAAAAAGATAAATCAAGTTGTAAAAACTAAGTAAAAATGAAAATCGTAATACAAAAACATATTGAATAGTATATATTATTTTTCATATTAGAATTAGGTCATTGTTTTGTTATTTTTTTATTATTTTGTAGTTTTTTTTTGTTGTTTTATAGTTGTGTTCATGTTGTTTGTTAAGTTGTTTTAGAATTATTTTTAAGTTTTTTTTTATTATTATTGAAACACGGTATTTTTATAATTTTGAAATTATAATACAATTTTCGAAAACTTGGCATATAAAAAATATAAAATAATGAATGAGAGTAAAAATGCAAAAATAACCAAAAAAAAAAATATATTTTTGTAATATCCCCCACTTATTTGTCGGCCATTGATATGAAATCAATTGTTATAGGACAATAATATTTTTTTTATGCAGCTCATAGGGAAATCCAAATTAATTATTACTTCGAATTACCTAAGGTTTTGTAGCCCAAAATTTAATGGGAAAAAAACAAAAAAATACAAAAAAGGAAAAAAAATTACAAAAATACTTTGGGCCGGCCCATTAAACATTTATACAGTCCACATACAAATATTTACAAAAATACCACATGCACTAAGCCTTCAGCTGTACAGAGCGAACCATGAAGATGAAAATACGCGCTCGTTTCAAAACCGCAAAACAACCAAAATGAAACCAAAACGAGAAAAATACAACTATTAATTCTGGCAAAATCAACTGGAAAAGAATACCTGCAATGATCTAAACTGAAAATGACGAAAAAAAAATCAGAAAAACTGTGAAGAAACTGAAATTACACATTTGTTTTCTATTTTATTCGATCAAAATAACTCCCCCTAATATCGAAATCTATATTCATGAAATGTAGATCTGTAACAAACAGATCTGGAGCTCCCACTAAATCCAAAACAATGTATGATGTGAAATTTTTTTAAAAAAACCTCATGAATAATACATCTACGTTATATACAGTTGCATTTTGATTTATTTTTTGTTTTGGTTGCCTTATAGTTGCATTATCGTTTTATGATAGTTTATATATTATGCAAGAATTTAATTTGATGGGGACTAAGAAATAGTAGTTATACATAGTAAGTTTGTGCAAATAGTTGCATATTAATTTTATAGTGAAATAACATATGCAAGTAGCAAAACTATAACAAAACTACAAAACAACTGTATGCAAGTGCAAATAGTTGCCTTATAGTTGCATTATCGTTTTATGATAGTTTATATATTATGCAAGAATTTAATTTGATGGGGACTAAGAAATAGTAGATATACATAGTAAGTTTTGTGCAAATAGTTGCATATTAATTTTATAGTGAAATAACATATGCAAGTAGCAAAACTATAATAAAACTACAAAACAACTGTATGCAAGTGCAAATAGTTGCCTTATAGTTGCATTATCGTTTTATGATAGTTTATATATTATGCAAGAATTTAATTTGATGGGGACTAAGAAATAGTAGTTATACATAGTAAGTTTTGTGCAAATAGTTGCATATGAATTTTATAGTGAAATAACATATGCAAGTAGCAAAACTATAATAAAACTACAAAACAACTGTATACAAACTAAAATACAGGAAAAACTCTTTGAACATCAACATCCATGATAAATCTCATTGTTACCCATTGATGATATAAAAATGGGACTGACCAGGTTAATCTAATCTATTAGCTTTGCCACCTTCACTCATAAATCTTAATCATGTTTGTCCTAATACTTTTCTAATATTAATTTTATAACTCTACTCACGTCAATACTACTATAGGCATGAATTAGATCGTTTTCTTTTCAAGTATAGAATATCATCGGTAATTGTTTCTTATTATTTTATGTTATTATCTAATTATTTCGACGTGGCTTTGAGCTAGTCCAGCGAGAATGAAAATGACATTAAAATTGTACGAATTTATTTGTACATGCTTATATCAGTTGAATGGCCTAGTCAAAGTCTTCTCTTTTGTCATGAAAGTATTTCAGAAGTTGTAAAGTTAAACTAATAAGTTAAAAAGATTTAATTAAAAACTGAAATAAAATTAAAAATAAAAAGGAAAGAAGAAAAAAAGAGAGTGAAATGATGGATTGATGATAAAAGTAAATCCTAGACCTAAGCAACAATATATAAGAAACTAGCTTTACAATTAAAAATTAAAAATAAAAGAAAAGAAGAATTGTTATGGAAAAAAAATTAAAAATTAAAAACTGAAAATAAAATTAAAAATAAAAAATTAAAAACTGAAATAAAATTAAAAACTAAAAATTAAAAACTGAAATAAAATTAAAAATAAAAAAAAAAGAAGAAAAAAAGAGAGTGAAATGATGGATTGATTGATAGAAAATGAAAAAAGAGAGGGAAGAGAGTAAGATTTGATTGATGATGGATGGAATGATGACTAAGTGGTATATGTGTAATAAAACAAACTTTGTAAGTAAAAAAGTAGGTATAAGCGTGTATGAGTAATTTTGTAATAAATTGTGTAAAATGGATTTTTCATGTAAAAATTTCAAATTTAATAGAGCTAAAATTATAATTTCTTTTTTTATAATTTTTCACATATAAACTTTAAATTTTTTAAAAAAAATTGGAAGACACATGTCCTGTCATTATTAAGGTATCAAGTATCACAAGACGTAACATACTACTAATATTATTAATGTATTTTCGATATAAATATTTGCTAACCAATTATAAAGTAACACATAGATGTGGTGTTAGGATAACACTACTCATATTTAATTATTTCTACCATTATAAAAATAATAAAATATTTTTATATCTGGATGGTTGGATTCAATTTAAAATAATATATTGTAGCATTTGGTGATGGCATGGCCATTTCTTATTAATTTTGCTAATATATGGAACACCTCTTAAGGGGTATTACTCGTTGATGAATACTAAACAAATTTAACTATAAATATTAAACTATTAGATTTTGGTCCGATAGCAAATAATAAAAGAGAAATTTAAATTTTTATGCTTAATTTAACTACTTAATTAAAGAAAATATTAAAAAATACCTTTTTTTTACACAATATTTTATATAAAAAAATATTTTAACTCAAACTCAAGTTTTTTATTACTTTTTTACCGATTTTTTTTTTTATGATTTTTTTTTTCAGCTGATGAAACAATTTCATCCCATATAATGTAAAAATGAGAAATTTTTCTAATCATATAAAAGTTAATCATAAAAACTCAATTTTTTTTTAATATTACCTATTTATGGGTAATACCCATTAAAAGTGCACTCATATATATTTATATTTTACTTGCAGAATCTTAGCTCTAGAAGGAAAAGAAGTCATAGATAAATTGAGAACATCATTGAAAACTCAAGAGCTATCAAAAGAGAGTAAGTCAGCATGTGAAGAGATTATCTTGGAATTAGCATCAAATGAATATGATTTTGAAGATCCACGAGCCGTACAGAAAGCTACATGAAAAAGAAAAGACTAAGAACTGAATGTAGGTGCCATATGCAATTTAGGACAAATTATGTAAAACTGCATCCTTATATTGAGGAATTCAAAACCTTAAATATATTTGAGCCATTGAATTTATGGCAAAAATGTATTTTTATCCTATCGTAGATATATGTAAGAGTGATATATTTGATTAAAACTACTAACTGAATTTTATATTTTCATTGTACCATGTAATATTAAAATGATAAATTAAACTAGTAAAGTAAAAAAGAGTATTTTTTAGCAGATATTGAAGAGACTTTTCATTCATACATAGGCGATGAAGAACATATTAGAATTTTTTTCCATTTGGGTATCTGAGAATTTTTCTATCTTTTGGATATAGATAATGAGTGATTCGTCTCTTTTATCTTTTTTATCAAGTTATTTTAATATTAGAGATTGGTTAGTGTGTTAATTAGTTTAGTTGAGTGAGCTGCATTGTTAGAGTTACTTAGTTATGGTTGATGAAGTTTGTTATTTTTGTAACTGTTTTCAGCTACTATAAGTAGTTAGCTCATCTCTTGTAAACTGTCATGACAATTCAATGAATGTAGCTTAGTTTCTTCTTCATTTCTTTGTTTTCTTTGTTTCTTTTGATCTCGTTTCACTGCTAATATGGTATCAGAGCTACTTTACTCGTGAGCTCTCTTCTTCCTCCTTTTTTCTCTCCATTTCTTTCGCTTCTACTTTGTGTTCATGGCGAGAGGAGAAGGTGTTCAAACACGAAGCAATCGAGATCTTGAAAACAACTCAAATGACTCGAATTATTTTTCTATTCTGGGTGAGAATTCCAGATCTACGAATGCAAATGATCTTTCTAATCCTTATTTTCTTTCTAATTGTGACAATCCAGGTGTTGTTTTGGTTCCAAAAATTCTCACAGGAAGTAAGAACTATAGCACCTGGAGAAGATCGATGATGATTGCCCTTGTTGCTCGAAACAAAGTTAAATTTGTCAATGGTAAACTTCCACAACCTGATGAAGATACTGAGAATTATGATAGCTGGTGCAGATGCAACAACACTGTGATTTCTTGGATACTTCATGCTATTTCTGGTGAAATCGCAGGTAGCATAAGGTATCACGATAATGCAGCTGAGATCTGGAAAGAATTGCATGAAAGGTTCAATGAAAATAATGCTCCAAGGATCTTTGAGGCTAAGAAAACCATTCAAAGTCTTAAACAGGGATCGAATTTTGTTACTACATACTTCACTCGACTCAAATCTCTATGGGATCAGATCAGGGAGTATAGACCACAACCTGTTTGTAGTTGTGGTGCTATGAAAACTATTTAGGAATATCAAGATGAAGATCGATTACTTGAATTCCTTGTTGGATTGAATGATTCGTATAACATGGTCAGATCTCAGATTCTTATGTAAGATAACTCTTCACCAGATTCCTCGGATGATCAACTTATAGTGTCATATTTTTCTGGTAAGAACTCTTTTGTTCATAATTCTAATTGATCATCGATACAGGAGCCACACATTATGTGTGTCCTAATCTTTCTTTATTTCAAAAGACTCATAATGATCCTAGTCTTAAAACAGTTCTTTTACCTACAGGTATCCACACTAAAATTAATTACATAGGGACAATTAAATTGACCCCTGACTTGATTCTTGAAAATGTACTGTATGTTCCTACCTTTAAATGCAATCTGTTATCAGTTAACTGTTTGACAACAACAACTGATTGCACATTTTTATTTTCTCATGAAAATTGTGTGATTTAAAACATTATGAAGAACAAGGTGATTGGGATGGGTAGAAAGAATGGTGATCTCTATTACATGAATTGTAATCTATTAAACAATGTTCATTCTATTTTTGTTTCATCTTTTATTTCAGATTCTAAAATTTCTCATGGAATTGTTTTGCACTATAGATTACACCATCCATCTTGTGTTAAAATTTATCCCTTGAATAAAGCTTTAAAGTTTCATTCAGATTCTAATTCTTTGTTTCATTACTCAATCTATCATTATGCAAAACAAAAGAAATCGCCTTTCATATTTAACTATTATATTGTTAAAAACTATTTTGATCTTATATACATTGACATGTGGAGACCTTCTAACACTATAACAACTGAAGTGTAATGACCGCTTAGTTATTTTTGAGAATCTGTAGATAATTAAGGTATAAATTCACTAGTGTATTTTTAATTATTATTTTTATGATTTTAAAAATATATTTGAATTCTAGGTGTGTTATTTCTATTATATATGAATTTTATGCTTTTTCATAGTTTTATGCCCAGTAACAGTAGAACGCAACGTATGGCTTATAGAGCCACCTTAGTATGTGTAATACCCGGAATTAAGAAATGGATTAGCAAAACCCTAACTAGATAATTATGTATAATTGAGAAATTATATTATTATATAGTTCAATATATGTGATTTTATATGAATTTTAATATATTAAAGACCCTGTTGGTGAGCCAGGGGTATTTTGGTAATTATGATCCGAGAAGGGTAAAATGATGAAATTAATTTAATTACGTGCCTAATAGAACTATATTATTATATAGTATGCCTGTGTTGTCTTTTCAGGTTTGTTCTGACAGGTTAGCGCGGTATAGTCACAACCGGGAATTTCGGGCCGAACTGGGTTAGGGCCCGAAATGTAAATTGGATTGATTATTTGGCATTTTATTTGATAAATGATAATCTGAAATTTATTTGAAATTAATTAAGTATTGAAATGACTTATTTACCCTTGTGAGGGTGTAGGTGTGAATATTAAGCCATGAGGGCATTTTGGTCATTTCACCCCTAATTATTATGTTTGATTAAAATTGATTTTTGATGAAATGAAAAGCAATTTTCTGGTTTTGCTTTCCTCTTGGCCAACCCTTCCCCTCTCTCAAACCCTCTCTTAATTTTCAATTTAAGTTGTGAGAAATAGCTTGATTTTGTGGTGGATTGTGAGGAAAAATTTATTGGAAGCTTGGAGCTTGTTTGAGCAAGAGATTAAGGTAGCTTTCCATGATCTTAAACTTATTTTAGCTGCTGAATTATTATGGAAAAAGCATGAATTATGTGATGTTCTCTTAATATGCATGTGTGTGGATTTAAGGGTTTTCATGATATTATATCTTTGTTCATGCTTGAAGGTTGTTGTGGGTGATTTTAGGTTGTGATATTATTGAAAATTATGAGTTAAAATGATTCTTTAGTTGGTCTTTGCAGCTGTGAATTGGTGTAGAGTTTATCCTTGAACTCTAGCTCTTGTATGTGTGTTCATGGAGGAATTTTGCTCAAAGTATTGAGCTTGTGTTTATCTTGCTTAAATCTGAATTTTTTATGTGTTTTAAATCCTTAATATTTGCTAGCTGCTGTAAGTGGGTTAATTGTGAAATTGGTTGTGAAAAGCAAGCTTGAGTTCATGGAACTCAAGCTTGGTGCTTTAATGGCACTTTTTGATTTTTAGTGCAATTGTTGGGTTTAAGTTGTGGAATATGTTTATTATGACATATATAGATGCTCTGGAAAGTTTGGGAATGTTTGGGGATGATTTGAGTGAGTTTTGGGGGTTTAAAGATTGAGAAATTTCGTGTTCTCTGCCCAGACAACCGGAATTCCGGTTGGAGTTCATCGGGAAATGCTGAATTTTGTTTTGGCCATAACTTTTGACTCGGGACTCCGTTTGGGACGTTCTTTATACCGTTGGAAAGCTCTTTTTGAGCTCTATGTGATTATCTGTATTTGAAATGCCATGAATTTATTTTATGAATGTGAAATCAGGGGTTAACCCTATTTGTGAAAATCCCAGATTGTGTGTGACTAGGATTACTGGCACCTGGGCAGGAGCACCCGGGGATTTGGAATCTCTACTATTGTGGGACAACAGGTAAGACAGTAGTTGCACGTAGAGATATGCACGGTGGTGCTTATATTGAATATTATAGGGTTATTACCCTAAAGTGAGCGGTTTAATGGCCTAGGGTTATTACCCTAGTAATTATTAATGTGTAAATGCTATGCCATGCTAAATATATTGTAATAAAGAATTATGCGCGCAAGGCATAATTAAGTTAGACTCGGTAAATTAGTACCTTGAGTTTGATAGTAATGCGGTCTAGGGTTATTACCCTAGAATTTATGTGAAGGTAAGAAAGTCATGATGTACAATAATATTGCTAATCAAGTGAAAGCATGAATTAGGGTTATTAATCTCTATAAGTGATATTTTGAGCATGCAATGATATGTTATATGAGAGACTATTTGGTATGTAATTTAGGGTTATTACCCTAAGATTCTATATGTGTTTTGATATCTATTGAATACATGCATATATTTCAAGAGTTATGTGCATAAGACATAACTTGGTTAGACCTAGTATATTACTAGGATAAACCATTGAAAGAACGTAATGTATGGATTACGTAAATATATATGAATAGGGTTATGCGAGAAAGGCATAACCAGGTTAGACTCGTAATTATAATCGAGATAAACCTTACTAAGGCCTTATTGTAAATAGACGTGTGAGTGTAACACGTAGGTCTATGCTACATAGACATATATAGACGTGTGGGAGCAACACGTAGGTCTATGCTACATAGACATATATAGGCGTGTGAGCGTAACACGCAGGTCTATAGCAAATAGACAAATAGTGCAGTGGCACCAATTATTATATGATAAATATATATGTTGAGAGAGGGTTATGCACTCAAGGCATAACCAGGTTGGACTCGGCAACAAGAACCGAGAACTGATCTAAGGCCTTATTGTAAATAGACGTGTGAGAGCAACACGTGGGTCTACGCCACGTAGACATAAATAGACGTGTGAGCGCAACACGTAGGTCTACGCCACGTAGACATAAATAGGCATGTGAGCGTAACATAAAGGTCTGTGTCACACAGACAAATTTGAATAGCATTGTTGTTTATATTGTATGATGAACATATTATTGATATGTTTTATACTGTCTTGCTGGGCTTGGCTCACGGGTGCTCTACTGTGCAGGAAAGGGTAGGATTTATGCTAATCAGCCATGAGTGCAGGAGCTGGACGAAGAATGTACATGTCCGGGCCATATCAGACCAAGCGGGTTAAGGGTCTATCAATGACGAACTTTTGAATTCTATTTTGCCGTTTAGGTCGGCTAGAAAGAAATGACTTGTAATAGCGTTTGTAAATATTTTTGGGATCCCAACTATTTTAAAAGTTTAAATATATTACAAGTTTATTTTCATTCTTTCTAATATAAAAGTTTTAATTCTGCGATATTTTAATTAGTAATCCCGTTTAGGGGATTAGGGTTTCATGAGTATTTTGGGTAGCGTGCCTATTTATTCAGGGTGTTACAGTATGATTTAGTATTTTTAGAATAGCATAGCGATCTAGTTAGACATTGGAAATGTTGAGATTAGTCGGGATTATGATTTTGGACCATTTTACCCCTAAGTCATTTTATCATTTAGTTAGGTGAGTGGGGGATTTTAGTTATTTTTGACTTTGATGCTTAGGTGGCCCTTTCTCTTTGTGACAGCTGGCCACTATTCTTTTAGTGTTATAATTAATTAAGAATTATCTAAGTCATTGGAAGAATTAGAAGAAAAAAATTGGGGTTTTTGGCTTCTTCCCTCTCTCTTGTTCGGTTCAGCTAAGAAACCAGGGGAAATCAATTTCTTTTCTTCAAATCCAGAGGTTTTAACAAGTTATCAAGAGGTATAATTCTAAGGTAAGCCCTAACCCTAGTTCTCCTTTGTTTTTGGTAAGTTTTTATTAGTTTAAACATGCAATTTGTTGATGTACTTACCGTTTAGGTTAGATCAGCTTTATTGTAGTTTTTTGAGTTTATTTTAAGGTTGTTTACGCTTGCTTGATGTGAATTTGAGATTTGTTTGTGGAGTTGGGCAAGTTTGAGTTCGTGAACTCAAACTTAGTTCAACAATGGTGATTTTGGAATTTTTGTGTTTTTTGAGGTTCTAGTGCTTGAAAATGGTTTATTATGGCAAGTATAGGTGTTCTAGAGCTTTATGAAAATTTAAGGGGAAGTTTTAGGTCAATTTGGGGAGTTTTTTTATTTTTTTTTTCTGCATTGAAAAATGGCCTACCATTTTTCTTGGTGCAGAACCAAGAAATGGCCTGTTGTTTTTCAAGCAAGTTCCCTATTTTGTTTTTTTCTTGTGTTTTCTTGATGATTAGGACTTTGTCTTGCTATATATTGACAGAAAAACTTTTAGTTTCAAGTTAAATTCTTCGGAAAGTGATTTAGCGTATCACTTATCAAATTTGCGTATATTATGACTTAGGGGCTGTAAACCGCCGAGAAGTAATTCTACTCAGGTTGATCGGCACACTTGAATTCAAAATCAAGGTAAGATTAGTATAATGATATACATATGTGATTACATGTTCAACATGCATGTTTATGATTGCCTATTAGAAGAGAAAGGCACTGTGAGCATCCGGTGGCTTGAGTCAGAACAAGAGGTTCCAAGGGAACCAAGGTCGTGGCAACCATCAAGGTGGCTCTTAAACTCGATACACTCATCTAGAGTGTCCCAACTATAAGAAACACCATCTGAGTGAGTGTAAATGGTGGGCATGTTTCAGTGTGGCATGCATGGACATTATAAAAGAGATTGCCTGCAACTAAAGAAGGAAGAACAAAAGATGGAAGAAAAGCCCGCTCTAGCAAGGGTGTTTGCTCTTACTCAGGCTGATGCAAAAGCTAGTCCCTCGGTTGTTACAAGTCAACTCTCGGTCAATAACTCTTATTTATCTTTTTTGCTTGACTCTGGGGCCACTCATTCGTATGTGGCAGCCAAAATAATTGATAAGATGGGTAGACTGTTTAATAGTTATGAAAAAGGTTTGGAACCCTACCACTTGGCGGAGAATTAGTTATCTCCAATAGGTGGGTTAGGTTTATGCCGATCAGAATTGAGGGTAGAAAGTTGAGTGTTGATTTAGTGGAATTGGGCTTATTAGATTTTGATATTATACTTGGAATGGATTTCTTATCCAAGTATTCTGCTAGCATTAACTAGTATTGGCCGGCCAGTGGCTGCACAATGGGGGGTACTGTTGAGCTAGAGATCCCTGGTTGGCCCCCCATGTCGTTAGTTGCTGACATCTGGTTGTTCTCACTGTTTGACCTTTGAGTAAAGGTCTATCCTCCCTCTAGCAAGGGAAGACATGCCCTAGTTCCTAAGGAACTTGGTGACAGTCTTCCTTGAAGTGGATCCCTAAGGAGATCTTGGCCTCTTCTATCGGTTCTCTGATTGAATTGTCTTATTGAATTGCTAGACTCCTGATTGCAGCGATCTAATTCTGCTTGGTGAGATCCAAGGATGTACTCCTAGTCATCCATCCATCTCAGGAATTTGCATCTCTATTGAGCTAAAACATCACAATCAGTAGCACATGGTTCTTCAGTTAGGTCTGCATGGCCTACAGCTTCCTTGAGTTTGGCCAACTCAAGGTCTTCTCTTAGGTCCAAGTGAGGCTCAGTAATTGCTCGCTTGCCCACTCCCGGGTCCGCCTCTCCAATGTAAAACTAGAGTTGAGATTGTTAAATGCCAAAATATTACATATTTTATAGTGTAAAAATACAAAATAAAATTAATTCTTTATAATATTTTCAAGAAATTAATGCAATATATTATTATATTGAAAATATTTTATTTAAGATTAATTTTATCTTTGTTTATAAATAATAATAGTATTTATGGCATATAGAGAAAAAGAAATAAAAAGTTAAGGAAATGTATAGTTTTTATTTAAAGAAATACAAATTAATTAAATTTTAAATAAATATTTTCATTAAAATTATTGCGATATATTTTATGTTGAAAATATTTTGTTTGGATTTAATTTTGTTTGTGTTTGATTGAGAAAATAACATTTGTGAAAGAGTGGAAAAGAAATAAAAATGTGATAAAAATGAGGTTCAAAGTATAGAAAAATAGTATTTTTTTTTAATGCAATTTAGCCCAACAAAAGAGGCCCAACAATCAGCCCAAACACCTCTCTAAGAGGTCCCCTCCGCCACATGTCACGCACACAAGCAGCAGAGCAGCCGCGGGCCCCACGCGCAAGGTTTTGTCTCCCACATTCTCTTCCTTTCTCCCTCACTCTCTTCTTCAGCAAGTGACGCACACTCACACATGAAAGCCAAGTGTGTGGCTCACTTCCAAGCCCGAGAGTGGGCTTCGTTCTTCACGCATGGACTACTTGCACCAACAACCATTTTGTGGCATTTTCTACATACGACACGTGGCACCGACTCACAAAGATAATCAACCCGAGCCTTCCACGTGGCACAGTTACAGCCCACTTCGTCCAATCCAAGAACGACACGTGGCACTCCGAAATTAACTTTGTGAATTTGCAAAAATACCCACATGCAATTTGTAATAAGTTTAATTGTGCATTAGTCCTTTTACCCTTCTATAAATAGAAGCTTAGGTTTTTAGAATTCAGTTACAGTTTCAGAGTTTCAGACAGAAAAATCCAGAGAAAACGCTCAGTTAGTTTACTGCTTTTCTTAGTTAATTTTCTTATGGGTTTCTAAGTTTCCTTATTATTAAGGTGGACGATGAAACCTAGTGTATTTAATTAAGTGTTTATTTTTATTTTGATTCTCAGTACAATATATGCTTATGGTTTTCGCTTCTTAAAATAATTTTCTTTCATCTTTAATATCACGTATTTTTGATAGTTAGAAATTATTAATGTTTGGTTCTACATTTTATTAAAAATAATATTCTTTGATTTTTTGTATTTACATTAAATTGTTTCACATTTAATGCTTAGAAGTTATAATTTTAAAGCGAAGGAAAATCTATTTTTTATTAGAAAATAATTGGTTTGATTACTGGTTAAATTATGAGAATCAATATAAACATAAATATTTTTATATACACTTGAGTGGATTTTGAACCCTTAATAATATCTCAAATATCACTGAAAATACCTGTTACTGTCATTTTCATTGTTTAAATATTTTATTTTATTTTGTTACCAAAAACCTCACCATTTTCGGAACTAGGTTAGAGTTTTATTAGCTAAGATTAAATAAGTATTTTCTTCGATTTCACGCAATTCCCATGAGTTCGACCTCGTTCTTCACAATCTCTATACTACAATAAAGATTCGTGCGCTTGCGAGTTGATAAATGTAAAACGTACCATTTCGGTATACAACAAGTTTTTGGCGCCGTTGCCGGGGATCTGCAAGAAGAAAAACTACTTTAATTCAGGTTGGTATAATTCTTCTACTAGTTATTATATTATATATATTATATATTACGTTTCTTAATAGTGAAGTAAGATTTATATATATAATTATATATTATTATTATTATTATTATATATTACAGTAAGTAACTTACGTTATTTACTGTTAATTATTTTTATATATATAAATTTATATTATATTATTATTATATATACATTACTTAACTATTAAGAAAAGCATATTATTAATATAATTATATATTATAAATTATAATTAATATTAATATTTACATTTCTGTCAAATATATATCTATATTATTTATTTCTTGCTATATTTTAAATTCAGTCTTTATTTCTGCACATATATTAATATTAGTATTTATATTTCTGTCAAATATACATATTATTGATTTCCCGCTATATTTTAAATTCAGTCTTTATTTACGCAATTATATGGTAGGCACCGCCTCCTAATTTTTTCATGTTATTTTAATTTTTGTGATACTTAGTGTATGATTCGCTGGGAACGAAATTCTAAAAATCGTTTGGTAAAAAGAAAATTATTGTGGGTTGAAATTAAAAGTGAAAATTCTGACATCATGGAACCAAATCAAGTAAATGTGGAAGAAAAAACTCTTATTGATCATTTTTCTCCCATTTCTGCTAATCCACCATCATGCATTATTTTTCCTGAAACAAATGCTACACATTTTGAGCTGAAACCTTCCATAATTCAACTTTTGCCATCTTTTTATGGGTTAGGTAAAGAGGATCCATACATGCATGTAAAAGATTTTTTAGAAATTTGCTCTACTTTTAGATTTCAAAATTTTTCTGATGAATCTGTTAGGCTTAGACTTTTTCCATTCTCATTAAAAGATAAGTCTAAAGCCTGGTTAAATTCACTCTCAGCCCGATCTATTTCTACTTGGGATGAATTAGTTAATAAATTTTTGTCCAAATTTTTTCCAATGTCTAAAACGGATAATATTAGGAGAGAAATCTCCGAATTTTATCAGAAAGATCACGAAGAATTTTATGAATGTTGGGAAAGATTTAAAGATTTATTGCTAAAATGTCCACACCATGGTTTTGAGAAATGGAGATTGGTAAAATACTTTTATGATGGATTATCTCCTTCAAACCGACAAATGGTACAATCAATGCACACTGGAAAATTTTTGCAATTTAGAGGGGATGAGGCTTGGGAGTCTCTTGAGAATCTTTCTGTAAATTCTCAACAGTGGAATTGCCAAGATCCTAGATCGAAAGCTTCCAACACACCTAAGAGAGGTGGAATTTACGATGTCAAAGATGACGTAGATTTAAAAACATCATTAGCAAATCTAACTAAGAGAGTTGAAGCTATTTCAGTAAGTCAATCCACGAATACTCCTATCCATAGGAATGAATTTTGTTTTCTATGCTATAGTACAAGTCATACTATCCAGTCGTGTCCATCATTGCCTATATACCAAGAGGCATTTTCTGAAGATGCGAATGCTCTTCAAACTTATGGGAAATCATTTGATAGCCCATTTGCTCAATCCTACAATCCAAATTGGAGAAATCATCCAAATTTTTCTTGGAGACAGAATCAGCCTCCAAGGAACCAGGGGCACCAATACAACTCACCCAATCAGAGTCATGCCCAACCTTATATGCCATATCCTCAACAACAAAGAAAACCATCTTTAGAGGATACCCTACAACAGTTCATGCAAATCACCCAACAAGATTCACACACAAGTTCTCAATCTATGCTAAGGCTTGAGATACAAATTGGTCAGCTTGCTACTATTGTAGTTGAAAGGGAAAAGGAAAAACTTCCCAGTCAACCCATGCCCAATCCAAAGAGCCAGTATGAGATAAGTACATCTAGACCTATTGAAGAAGCTAATTCAATTTCTATCCTTAGGTCTGGAAAAATTATTGAAAAACTTGATTACATATCTCAACCTGATGCTAAAATGAACACTGACTCGTTAAAAGAAAATGAAAAGAGTCAGCCTGAAAGCTCACATTCCAAAGACTCGGTTGAAAAAATGAGTCAAACTTTGTCGTTCATTCCAAAAGCTCCATTCCCACAGAGATTGGTCCCAATCAAAAGAGGTAGTAAGTATGGTGACATCTTAGAGGTATTCAAGCAAGTAAATATAAATATCCCTTTCTTAGATGTCATTAAGCAAAAACCTGCGTACTCAAATTTTTTAAAAGATCTGTGTACTGCAAATAGAAACACCAATGTTCCGAAAAAGTTAGCAGATCGATCTATGAAAATTCCTAGAGAATCACAATCACTCCCTAGACCACAAAAGTTATTTCGACCTCCTGATTGGGACATTCCTTTTGATCCCGGTAAGTTACGTTCTAAATGGACTGGTCCATTTTCTGTTCGTACTGTTTTACGGAGCTGTTGAAATTGAAAATTCTAAATTTGGTAATGTATTCAAAGTCAATGGTCAAAGGTTGAAACCATTTTTAGAATTAACACCACCTGAAGTGGAGGAAACGCTCTTTCATGACCCGATTTACCAAGGTTAGTGAATTCTTTCACTACTGGTCCTATCTTTAATTGCTTTCTTTATTTTCCGTATTTTAGTTTATTTTCTGTCATTTGTTTTGTTTAGAAAATCAACATCTATCACTGTGCATATTCTCTGTTTTTTCGGTTCTCATCTCATGTTCTTATCATATACATATTTAGACATTGAGGACACTGTCTCATTTTAGTTGGGGGTACTGAGTATATTCTTGCGTTAAGTTCGATAAATTTCTTACCTTTTTGAAAATTTTGAGTCAAATTCTGCTGCTAATTATGTGAATAAATAAATATTGTGTTAGACTAGTTTATACTATATTTAGTTACTTAGATAGTAATTCCAGTAAAAATTGCACAAACCAAACATGTGATTTGATTGTTTTTAACACATTTAATTGAGAAAAATCTTAAGTTAAAAGCTTTCATTTTTCGTGAGAAGTGAGAATTGAGAAAACGACTTTTTGAACATATATTGATCTTCTGAATTGGTAAAATCGAAATTTTTTGAAATTTGAAAATATGACAATTACTAGAGGGATATTTTTTTTTTAGAATTGAGCCTAATTGTAAATTTATTATCTTTATATTTTCTTATCACATGTTGCCTCTTGTTAAAAAAAAAAAAAAAAAAAAAAAAAAAAAAAAAAAAAAAAAAAAAAAAAAAAGATATATATTGTGGATATTGCCCTTAAAAAAAAATACATATATATATATATCATACAAAGAGCAATATCTTACATACTATATATATATATAAGAATCAAACAAGAGCAACATTTCTCTATCAGCGTAGCTTGGTCAAAATTTAAAATATACCAAAGAAAATTTTGCTACGGTAAATAATTATTCTGGATATTGCCCTTAAAAAAAAAATACATATATATCATATAAAGAGCAATATCTTAGTTTTAATCATTTAGCAAAGTAAAAAATATATATATATCGGTAAAAATATATATGCATATATAATATATATATATAGAAAAAAAAATAATATATCATCATCAATCAAAAGAGACTTTGCTACAGTTTATTTTTCGTAAATTTTAGTCACCAAATACAAACAAAAAAAAAATCGTTGTTTATTTCTTTATTTTGGCTCTAGGTATTGTAATGAAATCCCGAAAGTTAACTTGTCATTTGAATTTCAAAATATTTTTGGTTAGCCTATCTATTGGTCAATAATTGTTTACATTGTTCGTCCTAAAAAACTTTATCCATTTGAGCGTAAATTAATATACCTTTCCAATTCCAGAGTGACAACCCTTCCTCTTTTCAAATATTTCAATACCTGTGAGGATTTGGAGTTGAGACTTTTTACTTTAAAGATTTTTCAATATTATCTGTGTTATGGATTAAAGCAAAGAATATGAGTTGAAACACACACACACACACAAAATCTGGAATTATATCTATTGTAATTTTTTTTATATAGTATTTTCTAGAGTTTACACTAATATTTTATTTTGTTTCGATTAGTCAGAGTTTGTTTTGATTTTTTCATTTTGGTAATATTTTGTTATCCGCTTGAATTGCTAGGGACTAGCAATAAGCTAGTTGGGGGTTGTGTTAAATGCCAAAATATTACATATTTTATAGTGTAAAAATACAAAATAAAATTAATTCTTTATAATATTTTCAAGAAATTAATGCAATATATTATTATATTGAAAATATTTTATTTAAGATTAATTTTATCTTTGTTTATAAATAATAATAGTATTTATGGCATATAGAGAAAAAGAAATAAAAAGTTAAGGAAATGTATAGTTTTTATTTAAAGAAATACAAATTAATTAAATTTTAAATAAATATTTTCATTAAAATTATTGCGATATATTTTATGTTGAAAATATTTTGTTTGGATTTAATTTTGTTTGTGTTTGATTGAGAAAATAACATTTGTGAAAGAGTGGAAAAGAAATAAAAATGTGATAAAAATGAGGTTCAAAGTATAGAAAAATAGTAGGGAAATTTACACCCACTACTGTTTTTTCCCAATTTATTACTTTTATACTGTTGCACGGCAAATTCAACATTTATACTGTTTTTTTTTTTTTTTGGCAGTTTACTGCCTTTAAAACTTTAGCCGCTTGATGTGAGTGGTGTTTGTTTTTCATTGCCACTTGTCACGATAGGGTTTTGCCACGTTTTTTTTTTTTAAAAAAAAAAAATTAATTGTTTTGATTTTGACGGTTATGTGTTCTGATCAAAAAGTGTTGTATTTATGTATTTTTCTTTTATTTTTTTTATATTATTTTCGAATCTAAATTTTGTAATTGGTATTCTCTCTCACCTCAACTGTTCATCTTCTTCCCCATTTTCAGTTTGCTTAGACGGTTGTAATAGTGGGTAGTTTTTTCATTTTAAAAAATTTCAAATCCCATCCCACTATCTTAAACTTCCCTCTCATTTTCCCTCCCATTTTTATTATTTTTGTCTATAAATACCTTCATAGTTCTTCATAATGGCCGTTACTCGTTCATCACCATCTCCGGCCAAAGTTACAAAACCCAGAAAACAATCGCAGAAAACCAGACCCAAATCAAAAATGGGTAAAAAAAAATCTGAAAGAGAACCCTCCTAGCCCCACTTCCCCTTCTGTTAAAAGAAAAACCATTGCTGGACCTTCGAAGAACACTCGAGGAAAAAGACCTCGAACTGTTGTTGAAAATTCAGACTCAGATTTTGAGTTGGATTCTGAATTTCTTAAGTCGCCTGTTTCTGTTAAGGTATTTTACTATTTATCTGTTGTTGTTTTTGAGGTTTTTTGTTTTTTTGTTAAATTCGATATTTGAGGTTCATATATCTGGGTATTTGTTTGTTTTTGTTTATGTATTTGTAATTGTTTTATATATATTGTTCGATTTATTTATGTGTTTTTGTTAATTTTTTATTTGTTGTTTTGTTGGTGTTGTTATTTTTTATTTTAGGGCAAGGGTAAATCCCCTGTGAAGGTGTTGCCATCATCAGGTGTTTCTGAAGAAATTCCTGTTAATAGGATTGTTGAGGTTTGTCATGTTATGCATTCTGTTCTATGTTTTTTTGTTGTTGTTATTTTCGTAGTGTTTTTTGGTGTTTTATCAGTGTTTTCATTGTTCTGTTTTTTAGGATTGGGAATGCAAGTACACTCGATCTCAATTTTATCATTCTAGAGTAGTAACATCTGGTTATTACTCTGTACTTGGTGACATTAAGAGAATTTTAACTGAAAGCCAATTGGAAATTTTTTCAAAATCTGTGTTTGGTTATTTTCTTCGAATTCACCGAGTACATAATTCATTACCAATTGCTTTGCATTGTTTGCGTTGAGGAGGTTCGGCACCTAATGGGTTGGAGTTTTGGGTTTGTGTCCAAGGGAAATACCTTAGGTTTAGTATCGAAGAGTTTGCGTTGGTCACGGGGTTAGATTGTCATGTTGATTCTGATTTTTATCAGTTTAAGCAAGATGATAATGAATTGGTCAAATCTTGTTTTAAGGGGTACAAAAAAATTACCAAGGGTGCTATTCAGACTGCTTTTATTGCTGACAATCTTAAGGATAACGACGATCTTGCAGTCAAGTTGGCTGTATTGTATTTTGTGCAGTGTTATTTGTTAGGTGGTCCCCCGGGTAAAGTTGTTTCGTCTGAGGAAATAGATGTTGTGGATAGTGGTCGATATAATGAATTTGGGTGGGGCAAGCATTGTTTTGATATCACTATGCATTCTTTGAAGGGTAAGATAGATTCTGGTTATAAGAGGGTAGTTCGTAGTGACGAGGATGGTGGGTATTACAGGTTATTGGGTTTTCCTTTGGCTATTCAATTCTGGTTTTTCGAGTGTTGCCCGTATGTTATTGGGAAACTATCCTTGTACTCAAATGTTGGCATTCCAAGGATTTTGAATTGGCCTAAATTACCCAAGGACAAGGAGGGTATGGTGAAAATGGATGTCATGAACACCCTCATTTTCGATCGGTCTTTGAAAGAGGTAATCCTGTTGTTTTTTATTATTTTTCCACTGTTGTTTTAATGTTGTTTTTGTATACATTATTTATACTTTATGTTTTTATTGTTGTTGTTATTTTATAATTTCAGTTTCATGTGCATATTGTTTTTTGTTGGTTTTTGTTGTTTCAGTTAAAATTAAGAAACCTCACTCCAACTTCCGTTGAGAGATTGAGTTTGAGCCTCACTGATTTTTTCTCTGGTGAGACTACTCCCGAGGCTGTGAAATTCAAAATTAAAGGTGGTTCCAAGCCTGCTGGTCAACCTGGCTTGATGGGTTCTTCTTCATCAACTGCTCATGAGAATGTCTCCCGAGTTGAGTTTGAGGAATTTAAAAAGTGTTTATCTGTTGTTGTCAGCCAGCAAGGGATTCTTATGAAATCTGTTGCTGAGATGAACAAGAAGCTGGACATTCTTATTGAGGTTTTTTTTTTTAAATTGTCATTACTTTTTCTGTTATTTTTTTAGTAGTGTTTTTATGTTGTTTTATACAGTTACTTATTTATTTATTTTTTTTTTCTCAGTCATCCCAAGGTGGTCCCACTCACAATGGATCTCAGTCTGAAGATGCTCTTCGTACTTCAGAAAATGAGGATGATGAAGATTCCACTTCGGAGGAAGACGAGGATGATAAATTCGACGATGACAAAGGAGATGATCATCATGACGATGAAACTGATGATGATGATGATGATCTGGGTGGAGATGGTGTTGGTGCTGGTCAGGATGAGGCTCACACGGGCGATGTTCGTAACGATGAGGGTGTTGTTGTCCCCGCGGTTGTTTCGAGGGATGATGATACCGGCAAGGTCGATGATGCCAAGAATTCTGACCCTGTGGAACCTATTGCAGAGATCAAACAGGTGTGTTTCTTGTTTGGACATCATTTTTGGTTTGTGCTTTTTTTTGTGTGTTTCTGTGTTTTGTGTTTGTTTTAATAGTGTTTTACTGTTTTTTTTTGTTATCAGCCTGATCAGTCTCAAGGTGGGGAGGAGAACATTGATGTTGATGCAACAATTGCATCTGCTGTTAAAGCTGTGGAGAATTTGGTTTGTGTTAATGTTTTTTTTTTATATATTTGTATTTATTTGGTATTATATTGTTGTTTTTATGGTGTTTTAATTGTACTGTTTGAAATTTAAACATAAGTCTTTTTATTTATCCTTTCTCTTTTTTAGATTGGTTCCTCAACTCATGCCCCTGCTCCTGTTGAGACTTCTGAGAAGACTGATCTTGAAATGGTTGTTTTTCAAGAGACTCCTATTTTACGTCCTCAAAAAGAGGGATCGGAAGAAAGGAGAGTACATTTTGAAATCCCCATTCATTGAGCTTGCTTCTGGTGCATCTAAATCAGGTTCATCCTCGGTTTCTCCTGATGATTCTGTGTATAAGGTCGTTAAATATGTGCGTGGTTTGTGCCCGTTGGACAACAAGATTGGTGAACCTGTTGATCCGCAATTGGAAGCTGATTTTGTCAAGTGGGTTGATTCAGGTCTTAGAAAGCATAAATCTAAGTAAGTATTTTTGTAGGTGTTTTCAGTTGTATATCTGTTATTGTTTTCTATTTATTTTTTATTTTTTCATTTCTGTTTTGATATTTTTTTATTTGTTTTTTTTTAGCACAACAACTAATGTGTATTGTAAGGGTAAGGACACTATATTTCCGCCATTTCGTTTTGGTGTTGAGGACATCAGCAACAAGATGTGGTTTCACAACCTTGCCTACCCTAATTGTTTCCTTACCAATTCTGTAAGTTTTTATTTTATTATTATTATTATTTTACATATTATTTTTTTATTTATTTTTTTTAATGTTTTTAAGTGTTGTTCTGTTAGTTTTTTATAAGTTTGAATGTTTTTTCACTTACTTTTTTTTATCTGTTTGTTCAGCACATTGACATCATTTTCTATTATCTTCGTAAGAAAATAATGTACTCAGCCGAGCCGAAAATCAAAGTCACCACAACTGATTGCCTCTTTTGTTCTAGCATAACAACTTTGTATGAGAGGTTTGTTGAGAAAAACAACGATATATCGGTGTTGTCTCTTTCTCACAATGTGGCCCAGTACATTCAAGGTGGTAAGATATTATGTGCCACTCCTTGGCATTTGGTTGATCATGTTGTTATGCCTATCAATGTAAAATTACAGGATCATTGGATTTGTGGTCGTCTTAACATAGTTGACAGGCGCATATATCTGTACAATTCACTGCGTTCTGGGAGGTATATGACTGCTGCCAAAGAGGCTTGCAAGCCTTTCTCTGTTATTTTACCATATTACTTCTCTATGTTAGACTTCAAAGGCCTTCGCAACGAAACTAAGTTTAGCACTATGGAACCGTTCCCTATTGTTGCTGTTGATGGTTTACCCGAGCAGGTCACAGCGTAAGTTTTATGTTTAGTGTTCAATGTTTTTTCACTGGTTGTTTGTATTTTTATTTTTTTGTTGTTGACTTTGTTTTTTATCAGTGTTCTCATAGTGTCTTTTTTTGTGTTTTATTGTTTTTTTTTCCAGTGATTGTGGTGTTTTTGTTGCATCATTTGCTGAGTATTTCATTGATGGCAAACCCATCCCATCCTCTGATTTTGATGTGGAAATTCACCGCGATCGTTTGGCTGCGTTATTTTATCATTATGGGATGAAGAAGCAAACTGAGAACATTGAAAGTGAATCCGAGGCCCCTCCCAGCCTTCCCAAGAAGTGATTTGCTTTTTCAATCAGACTGTCATTGTTCTTATAGTTTTTTAATGTTGTTTTAATGTTTTTCATGTTGTTTTTCGTAAACAAACATTGGTGTTCTGTTGTTTTTCCTTACGCTTTGTGTGGACAATATGTAATCTTTTATTTTTGTATGTTTTTTCTTATTATTTTTATGTACAAACAAGTTGGTATGTTAAAGTTGTTTGTTTTTTCATTTCAGATCCATTCTTTTTTTGTTTTTTTTTTCTTATAGTGTCTCTGTTTTTTTGAATCCAAATATTCATTTCAGTATTAAAAACACAAACTGTTTCAATAACAAACTTCATATATATATTCAATTTAGTATCCAACATCTTTTAATATCCAATCTAGAGTATCAACAATTCCCAATGTAATCAATGTTTTTCAAATAAAAAACTGTATTCCCTGTGTATTTCAGAAATTTAAATTCCTCAATATCTAATTCTCATAACGTATGTGTAGTTTTCTTTTGTTTTTCCACTGTTGTTCTGTTGTTGTTTTTATTCCCTTCTACGTCTTCTGCTGCATGTTCTTTTGTTATGCCCCAGTTCACCACATTTGCTGCACTTGTTGTGTTGATCCCTTTCCCATCCAGCCTTCCTTCTTAATGTTTTTGGTCTTCCTGATTTTACTCTTTCATGTGGAGGCAAGACTGTAATATTTTTCACTTCTTCCGGTACCTCCCATTCACTTTGGTGTCCTATTGGGTAAACTGTCCCTGAATAAGTTGCCAGCCAATTTTTTTTTGTGTAGTAATCTGAACAGTAGGTGTACGGGTCCATGTTCATCTCCCTCATCACGGCCACTGCGTGCCCGCATGGCATTTCATCTATTTGGAACCTGTTGCACGTGCATGTTCTTTTTTCTAGGTCTACTTCCCACGATTCTTTCATTCTTGTTACCTCAAACAAGTAATCTGTTGTTGCTTTAACCTGTTTTAAATTTTATTGAAAAAAAAAATCAAACATAGCTGTAATTCCTACAACAACAATACAAAACTATTGAAACAGCACTACAACAACACTACAACACTACAAAAAAAAAACATAATTAATATTTTACCTCCAGATTCAATGAGTATGTGTAATTTTTCAACAGTATGTCTTCTCCAGTTGGTGATAGCTTAGTGAAGGTGTTTTGTGCTTTTGTCCTATTAGTATGCGTCCATTGTTGCACCAATGCTCTCAAGCATTCTAGCAGCGTTGTAATTGGTAGCTCCCTTGCTGCCAAATTTGCAGCGTTCAGTGATTCTGATATGTTTGAGGTCATTGTGGAATACCTCTTGTTTTGGCTATGAATTCTTGACCACTTTTCATACCCGATTTTTTTGAGGTAAGGTCTTATGCGTTTGTCCAATCCATCCAATTCAGCCATGTGGAACTCGAATTGCTTTTCTGTGTAGGCTTTCACTGCTCCAAAGAATGGCAGATTGTATTTGGCAGCATGTTGTTTGAAGCTTGTTTTAAGGTTGCTCAAAATGTGGTAACCGCAGTAACTGTGTGCAATTTCTGGATAGATTTCTCTCGCTGCTTTGATGAGGCTTTCATTTCTGTCTGAAATTAGGCATTGGTGTTCCCGTACACCATACGCTTCTTTAAATTTTTTGAAGAACCATTTCCAAGATTGGTCATTCTCAGAATCTGCAACACAAAACGCTAGTGGAAAAATATGACCTGCTGCATCTTGTGTGCATGCGCACAACAAAGTTCCCCCATAAGCTGCTTTGAGGAACGTTCCGTCCACAACAACTATCGGTCTGCATGCTCCCCACCCTTTTATGGATGCATCCAACGCCATGAAAACAAAGAGCAAGCTGTTGTCTTCTGCCGTTTTCAGATCCACAAATGATCCAGGGTTTGTTTTTTCCACCATGTGTAAGAAACTCGGTATTAGGCTGTACGAGTCACTAGCATTACCTCTCAAGTCGTTTACTGCATGTTCCTTACTTCTCCAAGCTTTCATATAGTTCATTTTGATGCCAAATCTGTATTTCAACTCCCCTTTTATGTCCATCGCTGTTGCCTTGGTCTTTATGTTCAAGAACTTCGGTTTTATGCATTCCCCTATCAGTTTCGATGTTGCTTGCCTTTGGTCTTCATGCCTTATATTTATGGGGCATGTGTGCATATTTGAGAACCTATTGAAACAAAAAAAAAACAACAAAAACAACATTAAAAAACTATTAAAACAAATCTGTTGCAGATACCAATCATGTGTATTTCAGTACAAATTGTGAAAACAGGTCATTTGTTAAGGATGCCAACAAAAACAACATTAAAAAACTATTAAAAACCAACCTCCTGATTATGAATGTGTTTGTTGGCCCATTTCTCGATGCTCTTAGTGACCAATTGCAGCTTTCGTAAACACATTTCGAATTTGTATTCTTGAGAGCGGGACTTCCACACTTTGTACTGAAAGTTGTTTTTGATTGCGTAGTAGCTGAGGACATTTTTTAGAGTTTCTTTGTCTTTGTATGCCTGTCCTTTTTCCACTTCGGGGTGTTGCTTGTCTGTTATTAACTTTGCATTGTTGATGTCAATTTCTGGATCCAGTTTTTTACTGGTGTTTTCAAGTTGTTCTACCATTTCTTCAGCAACCAGATTTGCATAGTCAATTATGTCGAATTTGTCCTCCTCATCTTCTATTGTTTCTGACTTTTCCCCTTCTTCCGTTTGCTGTCCCGTTGTGTATGATTCTGTTGTTGTTATGTTGTTTTCAAGCGTTGTTGTGTTGTTTTCGATCATTGCCACATTATATTCATTCGGTGTTGTTGTGGATATCGAATTTGGTGTTGCAGCACGTGTTGTGTTGTTGTTTTGCTGGTTCACACATAGTGGATATGTCGTGAAATCTGTTTCCTTCATTTTCAATTCCAAGTAAAAGTAGAGGCTTCGATCGTTGCATATTTTGATCGGTGGTATTCCTTCTTTAGCTTGGTACTGTATTTGTAGTGTTGTGCTGGTGTTTTCGCACCCCAATGAAGTAACCAGTATTTGCAGTAGCTCTTCGTACTTGCATTTTGTTGGTATGAATTCTCCACTAGCCACATAGTTCTCATAATTGTGATCTTCATTCCATTGTCCATTGCTCTTGATGAGTACTGGTAGACGTTCCATTACCTGTCATTCCAGGGTCTTATTTAATGTTAAAACAATTGTACAACAACAATAAAACAATAGCAAAACAACAAAAAAAAATCAACAAAAAAAATAAAATAACAACAATAAAACAACACAAAAACAACCAAACAGAAATACCCATTATTTTTTTTTTTAAGTTTTTATTATTATATTTGTCTGATACATATATGTATGAATGTTGTTGTAGTACTGACCGCAAAACAACATTTGAACAACCCTGATGTTGTGTTTGAATAATTGTACCAATTTATCGATTTTTTTTTTCGAAATCATTTTGTGTTGCAAACGTCAAATTAACAATAGAACAACCCTCATTTATGTTTTTGCATCATAAATTAAAGAATATCACAGTTGTGTTTTCGTTTTTTTGTTTAAAACTTCAGATCTAAATCCTTTTTTTTTTATTTTTAATTTTTTTGGTTTCTTAAGAATTAAATTATTTTTTGGGTTTGTTGTGTTTACCTCTGTTATTTTGTTGGGACAGTTTTCTGTACGTCTTGTTCTTCAATTCTGATTCCTTTTCAAAAAACTCTTCGCCGGATTTAATGGTTTTTTCTTGGTGATTTCCGTCTCCGGCGTCTCCTCACACACGAACAAGGTTGTTTCCCGTGTGTTTTACTGTTCACAGTAGAAATGAAATGATATTGGGCTTGGGCAGTACAAAAGTAATGAAATTGGGCTTGGGCAGTACAAAAGTTGTTTTTGCCGTGTCCCAGTATAAATGTAAAGTTTTGGTCCAAAAGCAGTATTTTTGTAAAATTCCCAAATAGTATTTTTTTTAATGCAATTTAGCCCAACAAAAGAGGCCCAACAATCAGCCCAAACACCTCTCTAAGAGGTCCCCTCCGCCACATGTCACGCACACAAGCAGCAGAGCAGCCGCGGGCCCCACGCGCAAGGTTTTGTCTCCCACATTCTCTTCCTTTCTCCCTCACTCTCTTCTTCAGCAAGTGACGCACACTCACACATGAAAGCCAAGTGTGTGGCTCACTTCCAAGCCCGAGAGTGGGCTTCGTTCTTCACGCATGGACTACTTGCACCAACAACCATTTTGTGGCATTTTCTACATACGACACGTGGCACCGACTCACAAAGATAATCAACCCGAGCCTTCCACGTGGCACAGTTACAGCCCACTTCGTCCAATCCAAGAACGACACGTGGCACTCCGAAATTAACTTTGTGAATTTGCAAAAATACCCACATGCAATTTGTAATAAGTTTAATTGCGCATTAGTCCTTTTACCCTTCTATAAATAGAAGCTTAGGTTTTTAGAATTCAGTTACAGTTTCAGAGTTTCAGACAGAAAAATCCAGAGAAAACGCTCAGTTAGTTTACTGCTTTTCTTAGTTAATTTTCTTATGGGTTTCTAAGTTTCCTTATTATTAAGGTGGACGATGAAACCTAGTGTATTTAATTAAGTGTTTATTTTTATTTTGATTCTCAGTACAATATATGCTTATGGTTTTCGCTTCTTAAAATAATTTTCTTTCATCTTTAATATCACGTATTTTTGATAGTTAGAAATTATTAATGTTTGGTTCTACATTTTATTAAAAATAATATTCTTTGATTTTTTGTATTTACATTAAATTGTTTCACATTTAATGCTTAGAAGTTATAATTTTAAAGCGAAGGAAAATCTATTTTTTATTAGAAAATAATTGGTTTGATTACTGGTTAAATTATGAGAATCAATATAAACATAAATATTTTTATATACACTTGAGTGGATTCTGAACCCTTAATAATATCTCAAATATCACTGAAAATACCTGTTACTGTCATTTTCATTGTTTAAATATTTTATTTTATTTTGTTACCAAAAACCTCACCATTTTCGGAACTAGGTTAGAGTTTTATTAGCTAAGATTAAATAAGTATTTTCTTCGATTTCACGCAATTCCCATGGGTTCGACCTCGTTTTTCACAATCTCTATACTACAATAAAGATTCGTGCGCTTGCGAGTTGATAAATGTAAAACGTACCATTTCGGTATACAACAGAGATCCACTTTTTTTTTCCAGGGGGGCTGTCGTCCCTAGGTCCTTCTTTTAGTGGGAGGCTCCTGTCGGAATTTATTTTACCAGGATCTTAGATCTACTCACAAGTATGTTTATTAACACCCTAAATATGAACTTTCTAAAACGATGAAATAAACACATATAAAGTTTAGGAAACCTTACATTGGGTGCAGCGGAATTAAATGACTCCTTCCGTTCAGATATCTAGCCCTTGACTCCTTAAGTGTCATTTTTCTGAAGCCTTCACTATCTATTTATAGCATTCCACTAGGGTTAGGTTTGAATTATTTGGCATTAAAATAATGAAAATATCAGTTTAAAAATTCCAACCAAGTGGCCGGCCATGTACAGTAATGGGCCTTACATGGATTTTGCAGTTTTCTCAATTCTGCATCTGATTTTCTCAAAAACGCCAATTTTTTTAAATTCAACCATTTAAATGTCAATTCTAACTATTTAATAACTATAAATAATTATTAAATAATATTGTCATTTATCATATTTATTAATTGAACCATACAAAGTATCATAATTAACAAATATGCCCCTATCAACTCTTTCTTTACAATTTCGCCCTTACTTAGTGAAAATTTCACAAATAGACATAGTCTAATTTGAGAATTATAATTGATTAATCAAAACCAATTACATGAGTCTTACAAGCAATATTATCTCAACTAGTGCGGGGACCATGGGTCTATATAACCGAGCTTCCAATAAGTAGATCAAGAATTTATTACTAAAATTCACTAACTTATTAATTCTTCGTTGAATCCACGTATAGAACTTAGAATTGCACTCTCAGTTATATAGAATGATCTATATGTTCCACCATATAGACACATCATTAGTTATCCATTGTTATAATCATAATGTGATCAATGATCCTCTATATGAATGATCTACACTGCAAAGGGATTAAATTACTGTTACACCCTACAATGTATTTTATCCTTAAAACACTTGACCCCGTATAAATGATATTTCAGCTTATGCGAAATGAGTACTCCACCATTTATGTTCGTTTGGTCAAGCTCGAAGGAGATCATCCTTTGCTTACTATTCGCCAGATAGAAGCTATAGATTCCATGTTTATGCTAGCGCTCCCACTCAATTGCACTACCGTGTTTCCAAAATGTACGTATCACCCTGACCTAAAAGTAGGCTTAACTAACAAATCAAAGAACACGAATAGCCTTTCAAGATTGAGCCTAATCATATCAGGATTAAGATCATTTGATCTAGGATCAACTAGGCGATATTGACTTGAATAGATATTACGGTAAGTTTAATAAATCTAAGTCAAAGTTCAATATCGGTCCCTTCCGATGCATACTCTATGCATCCAACCTGGGCTTTACTTTAACCAATGCTCTGGAAAGAACATAACATTTCTCCAAATGCAAGAAAACTCTGTGGTAGATTATCATATCAGTAAAACCCTGTGTCTGATAAATCTAGGAAACTTTATTCACATAGTCATGTTTACTTTCCAATGTGTTGACAACACAATAAACAGGATCAAGTATGTGAAAAGGGTTTAAGATGAATTCATACATTATATACATATAATCATGAAATAAATCATGTGAACCATGCAACATTATTAAATGTTATTTCTGATCTATAATAATAAGTAAATCTGCTTATATTGAAATGAGTTTTATTTAGGGCATAAAACCCAACAAACTCCCACTTGCACTAATATAAAACAAAAAGTGCGTTTCAAATAATCTTAACACTTTGATATACAAATCAAGTGTAGTAGTAGTAAACTCCTTGTAATAGGATCTGAAAGGTTGAATTAACCACAACCTTTCCTCCACTATTACTCTTCCTTAATCACAAAATTATTTATAATGTAAAATTCCTCTCTATATGTCTACTCTCTTGGGATACTGGATTCTATACCTTTGGCAACTACTTTTGGTTAATCAGGATATTAACACTAGTAGTTAAGGCAATTTGGAATGGTGCCAAAGATGTATAGAACTTTCCTTAGACTGAATAAGTACCTTTCCTGAAACTTTAACATTCAGTCCCTTCCTGGTAGACCTAGAGACTTCAAACAGGTTTTTACACTTCTCCAAAATCACTATTCCACCCCCAGAGTAACCACCATCTTATCAGAAAGATTTACTAGCACAAAGGCAAATTTCGAAATCTGATATGGTGTAGTCTAAGAGTTTTAAACACACCCTTATAGACTAACATATAGTTCCTCTTCTTAATCTTAAGATTTACTTGATTGTCTTCCAATGTTCTTCTCCTGGATTAATCTGATACTTACTCATTACTCCCACTCAACAGCAGGTGTCTGGTCTAAGGCATACAAAAGTATATCTAAGACCTCTCACTGTTGATATAAGAAATTCTTTCACGGCTTTATCTTTTCTGGAATAGTTGAAACTTTTCCTTAGATAAATAAAATCTATGTTTAAGAAGTTGTGAAGCTTCTATAGATTGCCATTAGAAAGAAAATGCTTCAGCATCTCACTAAAGTAAGTTGCTTGCATTAGAGTAAGTAATTACCAGGTATACCATAAGCCATAGGTTTAGATAAACTCAAACCTATAATACTAGGAACAGGAAGTTTGTTAAGTCCATAGAATAGACTTGTTAACTAAAATTTCCTTTTATGTCCTTGTAATAGAAAACTTTAGGTTACTCCATGTGAATGGATTAAACCATAGTTCTATTGGCTTTTCTTCTTAGTTTCTTATCTTGACAATCCATTACTTGTTTAAACTCACAATTGATTTTAATCACTAGTGTCTCCCAAGTCATAAGAAGGTAAGTTCCTAGAAACTCTCCCACTACGACAAGGTACCGTGAATTATGTCTAAGAAAACTAAATGGTATTGACCTCTTCGGTTGTGATAAGACAACAGAGGCAGTGGGATCATCATATGTCATATAAGATGGTACAACACTTTTGGAATCAAGAAAAATATCTCCTTTATTTGCTACTTTATTTTCAGACTTAGTCATTTTCTTAAAAAAGTAGTATTTGTTTGAACAAACACTTTCTTATCTATTTGACTATGGGATGGTCCACCCCTAATCACTTAGAATAGCTAACAAACCATGGTTAACAGTTCTAGCTTTTCTTAAGATTTTGATTAGGTCATCCATGAATCTAGTAATGATTTACATTAAGTATACAACGATTACGTCATTCTGAAATTATATTACCATAGAAGGATTTAGGCAACGACTAGTAACTAATCATCAATATGCAACTCGAAATTTCTGGGGAGGTAAGTTTGGATAAAATTCAAAAATCAATTTAATGATCTTTGAACTGCATATCTACTAACTATTTCTCCACCCCTATCAGTTCGCAAGATCTTTAACCACTTACCTTAATGGTATTAACCATTGCTAGAAATTAATGAAATTTTTAAACATTTCAAATTTCTTTGCATAAGGTATAATCTAGAGTTATCGTTTTAAGAATACAACGAAAAACTCATATCCACCCCTGAATGTACATCCATCTGCGAATGAGATGAACTACTTTCAGTGGATATAGGCATATTAACTCTTTGCAGAGATTGATCTTGTCAAATCCACTATGAACAAGATACAAATGCCATAGATTAAAAAAAATGTGGTAGTGTCTTTTGATGACTTAGGTTTAGTTACATCAAAGAATTCTTAGAATAGTGCAAGTGGATCCTGGTCACAGAATGCTAAACTCATATTCCATACAGTTTGAATCCATTAATAGAAGATGGATATTAAACACTTGTAAAAGTGTAACTGTATTGTATTCTAGAATTAGAAATATAAGAAAATTTCTGTTTGGATTCTAAAATTAAAGTCAAAGACTTAATTTATACCAAATAAAATGAGTAATTCTATCTTGGACCACCACTACTAATTTAACTCTAAGTCTGATTTGCCAATACAAGTAGGAGATTTCTAAGATTGAGGATTTATATCAATTGGGAATAGAATTTCGGGATTATAATCAAATGCGTCATTTAATTTCTAAGACAAAATATAGAATGACATGAAATGATTTATAGACCATTCATCCAATGATATGTTATTGAGCTAATTCGAAATGAATAAGCTAAGAGGAATTAGGATAATTTCGTTATTTAAATAAGAATCCAACGATGCTCCGATTAACGAAAGACAAAGTAATCTTATTTATATAATCTTCTTGTTTCATATTGTAAAAATACTAGTCTAAGGTGTCATCAATTGATGAACAGCTAGATGTTTCATATGCAATATTTATCTTTCGAGATCTAACACTATTATGTATGTCTAATGGTGAAAATCCACTAGGGATTTATCTCATTAGATAAACAAGCCAAGTTAGACCAACAATGAAGATTCGAAATTAAACTACAACTTAATAACAGAAAATAACATGGTTCAATATAAATTCATACACAATTAAGAAATTATAAGCATATAGCAAGTAGGAATGACAAGTGAAAATACTAAAACATACAATCCTAAATAATTTCCAAGGTTTTCAACAAACTGATATCAGTGTCCCGTTTAGGCGAGAGTCAAAGCTACCATCCATTGAATAGAGTTGTCACCTCATCTAAAATGTTAAACATTCTAGCAACCTTTTATTCGATCAAGATTGGAATTCCGCGTTGTCCCGTTTAGGCGAGAGTCAAGGCAATTCTATCTTATGAGCTTCCACCATTGTTTCATAATTTGTAAGTCAAGTATGGTTGCCACGATTAGGGTGATCCATACCATACAAAACACTTACAAACTACTTATCATTCGAGATTAAACGGTGCGAAATTGCTAATAACGTTCCTCCATTAGGGAGGATTACTCACTAAAACAAACGCGGTGTAAAACCCACAATGGAGATCGAATATCTTAATAATAAAGCTCATTATTTAAAGAGAGTTGTATTTTATTTGATTCTCTTTATTTAATCTATTTATTTTAAATATATATATTTATTAATTAAAATTTCTAATATAGAATGAAAAATTCTAAATATAAATTTTAATTTAATATTTATAAATTTTACTTAGATGGATATGAAAATAACATGAATTATTTCCATCGTAGTAATAATTTCCAATAAATATTTAGAAAAATATTCAATTTAAGTTGTTACAAAATTAATTTAAATTAATTTACAACTCAAATTTAATTTTCTATAAATATATATTGCATTTCAAAAAATTAAAGTATTCTAGGATACAATTTTCGAAAATGCATGTTAAAATAAAAAATAAATACTGGAAAAATTATTCTAATTTAATGTTGGACCAAAATTAATTAATAAAATTAATTTACAACAAAAAATATAATTTTCCTATTTAATTAAATATATAAGAAAAATTTCAAATATTTAAGTATGATGATGAAAATCAACTTAAATATTAATTTTCTATTTAATTAAATACACTAAAAAAATACTTCAAGCAAAAATATCACCTAGATTTTCCTTTGACTAATTAATTCAATTTCTAATAATATATTTTAATTCATTTATTTTTAAATTAATCAATTAATGAAAAAATCATTGATTTAAGTTGGTCCAAAATTAAAATAAATAATTTACAACTTTAATCTATTTTTCAAATAAAATTCGAAATTCCAGCATTTAAGAAATGCAATTTTGAAATTTGATTAATAAAATAAAGAAAAAATATATTTTGAAAAATTATTTAAATTTAGTTGAAAAATTAAATTTCAACTAAAAATAATTTTCTATTTAACTAAGTGTCATGAAAAAGAAATATTTAAGTATCATGATGAAAATCAACTTAGATATTTAATTTTCAAATTAATTAAATGTAGCAAATTCAAGAAATAAATAATTAAGTGTAGAGAAGGCTTAGTTATTAATCTCTAGTTTAATACTAGGAAAAATATACTTAAAATAAATTGTACCAAAATTAATTATATAAATAATTAATTTCACAATGTATAATATTTTCCTATTTAATATTAGAAATAATAAGTAGTCTAGAAATAACTATCTAGAAAATATCTTATTTGACTAAGTATCTTTTCCACACAATTTGAAAAAATATCTAATTTAAGTTGTATTAGAAAAAATCTAGAACTTAAATATTTTCAAATTTAAATTTAATTAAATATCAAAAATTAAGTTGTAGCCACTTAATTTGTAAATATTCCATTTTAAGTTAATATTCGAAAAGATATTAACTAAAAAAATATCTAAAATATTCCATTTTAAGTTAATATTCGAAAAGATATTAACTTAAAAAATATCTAAAGAATCTTAATAACCAATGCCTAAAATTCCTCAACTTAATTTTGAAATTTGAAATTCAAAAGATATTTAGATTTAAGTTGGTTAGTTGTAGATAACTAAATATCAACTTAAATAGGAATATTTAATGAAAAAAATAAATTAAGCTCCAGAAAGAATCTAGATGGTTATAATTCTATATTTAATTAAATACAAGAAAATACATATAGTTTAGCTTAGAATAAAGAATTCTTTAAACTATAATTTTCTTAAATTAATTTCAAAATAAATGAAATTAATTATGTTGCTAATCAATTTTATTAAGTTAAACTAGTGTAATTAACCTAGTACAGTTGTTCAAATGAGGCAAATGGACCTTCACAACTGGGGTGGTTCATGTGAGTAGGAATGTCAGTCGGGCCGGGCCCGGCCCGGCCCGCCACAAACCCGGCCCGGCCCGACATCACTTTGGCCCGGCCTGGCCCGGCCCGGCTCCTTCTTTTGGCCTAGCGGGTCAAGCCCGGCCCGAGATAATTGGGCCGGGTTAGGCCCGACCCGGTTTTTTTTTTTTTTTTTTTTTTTTAAATACTTATTATTTTGTTTTGTTTCATTTGGGTATTTAATTTCCACTTGACTCAAATTATTTTCAAACACTTGAAAATCGCCAAAGCCTATAAAAAAAATGGAGAAAATCAAGAAATATTGATTGCATGTGTTTAGTCTAGGCATGGAAGACAATTTATTTTTTATTTATTTATTTATTTTTCAACAGTCAGAGATTGGAAACTATACTGATATAATGGGAACCTCCATATTGGGATAGAAGTTAATTTCTGTTCCTAAAAGTAAACAAAGACAAAGTTTCAAATATTCACCATTTTATAAAGGTAATTGCGTTTAATTTCTTTGAAGCACAGAATCCATTACAAAAAATTGTCAGTTACAAACACTTAATAAGAACCACCCAATTGGCTGAATAAAATTTAGCAGGGAGGAAAAAAAAAGGTTTGGATGAATCAAAGACAAAATCCAATATAAAAAATCAAAAGAAAAAACCACTGGAGATGAAATCAGCCATACCCAGAAAGTTAAATAAATCAATACATTAAAGGGTAGTGAAGAAACAAGGATATTACCCAAAAATCTGTCTTGGATCAGAAATAAGAGAATCTAGAATATCAAGTTTCAGTATAAATTCATTAAAGCAATGTTATCAAAAAACTAATAACAAAACCAGTTATATACCTTTTAATAAATCTGGTTTCGTCAATTGTCTAGCATCGCAACCCCAGTTCGAACTTAACAGAAAGACAGCTAAGAACACAACTCTCACATCCATTGTGCCTGAAGTAACAACAGCCATTGGAAAACAATTCAAAACAAGTATAGTGTAAATAAAAATGACAGATTGACACTGATACAAAATGAAATTACAAACAACAAAGAAATTCAAAAACAGTCATCACTCCATTTTATAATTCTGTTCTCATTCCAATTTGAAATTATTAAAAGGATTTAGTTTTTTTTTTAATATTTAAAACCGGGCCGGGCCGGGCCCGACCCGAAATAATATATACCGGGCCGGGCCGGGCCAAGCCCGAAGCCCGATAAGAGCCCGAATAATTCGGGCCACAGTCGGCCCGTCGGGCCGGGGGCCCGGCCCGGCCCGCGAAAATGGCCCAGATTGACATTCCTACATGTGAGGGGGTGTTGGGTTCAGTATGTCGTACCCACTACTATGACTCCCAACTCTCACACAAGGCCCAAAAGAGAGGAATTTAACCTTAAAATGAACAACTATTATTAATTGAATAGGTCCAAAAACTAAATGGGCCTAAATAAAATCTATCAAGAAGTATGACATTTTATTTAGCAACAGTAACCTATATGCATCTATAATGAAATTAAACACATAGGCTCACACAGACACACTTTGGATGAGTCCTATCATGTTGCTAGGTCATACAGAGATGAAAGAAGATTGTAAATATACCTGTTACAAATTATTAACTTGACCAAGGGAGCCATCAGATCATTAGACCTGGCAAAAAGTAACCATGACTATTTGCAATCAAGTAATAATAGGTTTTGAAAACTTACACACAAGCTAAAACACATACTCCGCAACAAGGTTAGCTGGATAGTTGGATGTAGGATTTATTTAATTTTAAATTAAATAATTAATTTCGAAATTAAATAATTAATTAAAAAAAATAATTTTCGAAAATTTAAAAAAAAATCGAAATTAAATTAAAAAATTTGAATTTCAAATTAAACCTACAATTTTGAAAAATTAGGTTTCAACCAACCTAAATATCATTTCAAAAAATTTGCTAACTACTTTTAAAATTTAAATGTTATTTTATAAATAAAAATTAAATAAAAAATTAAAAAAGATAAATGAATATCTTTTTCAGATTTTAAATGTAATTTAAATAAATAAAATAACAAAATTTAAAAGTTAGCAAAATATCTTATATCTTTTTAAAATTACATGATTATAGTTATCTTATTTTAAATTTAAATAAGGTCAAGTTATTAAAAAAAAAAAGATTTAATTTAAAAATTTAAAATCTGACCTTAAATTTAAAAATAAGATAAGATATAATCAAATTTAAAATAAGATAGATTATTAAGCAAATAAGATAGATACTAACTATTTTTAAATTCAAATTACACTAATATCTTGAATTAAATTTAAAAAATATTAAATTAATTGATAATGATAATTAGAATTGAATTAGGAATAGTAATAGTATAAATGTAGAACTACACAAAAAATCGGAAGTTAATTCCATGAAAAAGCATGAAAAATCGAGGAAAAACGAAAAAATTGCGAGCTGTAGGGACAGTTTTCGCGATCGCAGAAAAATTTCAGCACAACTCCGATTTTTTCGAATCTTCAAAAATTCATAACTAATTCAAATTAAATCGAAATTGAGTTCTGTAAAAAAGTAACTTGCTTAATTTTTTCCATACTATCCAATAAAAATAATTCCAGAAACAGATATTCGATTATGTTTAACGAAAATTCACAAACACCAATCAATCATCAAATAACACTCAATACAACATGATACAATCCAAAAACAAACAAACAATCGTTTTAAAGTCCAAATTTCTTGCAAGTAAATCAATTACCATGGCTCTGAGGCCAGTTGTTGGAAATTATTTTACCAGGATCTTAGATCTACTCACAAGTATGTTTATTAACACCCTAAATATGAACTTTCTAAAACGATGAAATAAACACATATAAAGTTTAGGAAACCTTACATTGGGTGCAGCGGAATTCAATGAGTCCTTCCGTTCAGATATCTAGCCCTTGATTCCTTTCTGTAGCAGAGCATTATCAATATCTGAACCTGGATCTCTTTCTCTGAATCTTTGATGCTGAAACTCCTTCTTGCTGAAAGTCTTTCTTCACGATCTTCCTCACTATGATTGAGGTATCAATTGCTGTGTGTGGGCACTACTCTTACACTAAGGATTTTGAAATCTCAATGAGGAAAAGAGAGAGAGTGGGTTCGGCCAAAGATAGGGAGAGAGAAGGCTCAGGTTTTTCTCTGAAGGAAAAATAGAACATTTAAGTGTCATTTTTCTGAAGCCTTCACTATCTATTTATAGCATTCCACTAGAGTGAGGTTTGAATTATTTGGCATTAAAATAATGAAAATATCAGTTTAAAAATTCAAACCAAGTGGCCGGCCATGTACAGTAATGGGCCTTACTTGGATTTTGCAGTTAATGGTAGTGGTGGTGGTGGTGGGCATCTGTGGTGGATGATGGTGGTGGCGGTGATGATATTTTTGAAGAGGAGTAATGGTGGTGGTGAGATAGAGAAAGAGATGAAGGAGTTAGAGAGAGAGAGAGAGAGAGAGAGAGAGAGAGAGAGAGAGAGAGAGAGAGAGAGAGAGAGAGAGAGAGAGAGAGAGAGAGAGAGAGAGAGAGATTGGAATACGAAGAGAAATTGGGGTCGGTGGCTGGGAATCGTGTGAAGAAGACGAATAAGAAAAAGAAATTGGGGGAGAGAGAGAGAGAGAGAGAGAGAGAGAGAGAAAAAGAAAGAAAAAGAAAGAAAAAAAAAGGAAGAAAAAGAAAAAAAAATTATTTAATATTTAATTTTATTTTATTTTAATTTTTTAATTTTTTTAATATAATTATTTACGTGGACCAATAAAATTGTGACACGTGTATATTGTGTCCACGTGGACAAGCCAACCTGGCATTTAACAGCTAAATTTCGACGGAAAGGGTAAATTGATAACAGAATAGTGGTTTTGGGGGTTTACCCGCAGAAATTTGGGTTGTGGGGGTTTAATGAAACCAAAACGAAAGTATTGGGGGTTTTGCCGCCATTTACCCATTATAAAAAGTGACAGACAAGCTCAAAAAAGGGACGAAAAAACTCATATGAAAGAGGCCCTTAAAAATACTCAGAAATCGAAAATAAGATAAGATATAATCAAATTTAAAAATAAGATAGATAATTAAGCAAAAAGATAGATATTTACTATTTTTCAAATTCAAATTACACTAATATCATGAATTAAATTAAAAAAAAATTAATTAATTTAATTATGATAATTAGAATTGAATTAGGAATAGTAAATGTATAAATACAGAACTACACATAAAATCGGAACTTAAATCCATGAAATATCATGAAAAATCGACAAAAAACGAAAAAATGCGAGCTATACAGACGGTACGCTGTGCATACACGTCCGCGCGCGCTATAGGGTTGCTTGGGCGAGGAGACACGGTGCAGGGAGGAGACATCATGATTTCTGCGCGCGTCCCTGTTGCTCAATCCTGATTTTTTTTTTGAAACTTCAAAAAATCATAACTAATTCAAATTAAATCGAAATTGAGTTCTATAAAAAAGTAAATTGCTTAATTTTTTCCATACTATCCAATAAAAATAATTTCAGAAACAAATATTCAATTATTTTTCACGAAAATTCACAAACATCAATCAATCATCATATAACACTCAATACAACATGATACCATCCAAAATATCAAACAATCGCTTTAAAGTCCAAATTTCTTGCAAGCAAATAAATTACCATGGCTCTGAGGCCAGTTGTTGGAAATTATTTTACCAGAATCTTAGATCTACTCACAAGTATGTTGATTAACACCCTAAATATGAACGTTCTAAAACGATGAAATAAACACATATAAAGTTTAGTAAACCTTACACTGGGTGCAGCGGAATAATATGACTCCTTCCGTTCAGATCTCTAACCCTTCTATCCTTTCTGTCGCAGAGTATTATCAAGATCTGAACTTGGATCTTGTTCTCTGAATCTTTGATGCTGAAACTCCTTCTTGCTGAAAGTCTTTCTTCACGATCTTCCTCACTATGATTGAGGTATCACTTGCTGTGTGTGGGCACTACTCTAATCACTAAGTATTTCAAAATCTTAAGGAAGAAGAGAGAGAGGGAGTGGGCGGCAAGATAGAGAGAGAGAGGCTCAGGTTTTTCTGAATGAAAAGTGTAATTTTCTTGAAGCCTTCACTATCTATTTATAGCATTCCACTAGGGTTAGGTTTGAATTATTTGGCATTAAAATAATGAAAATATCAGAGGATAATTCCTATAAAAGTGGCCGGCCCTATACTGTATGGATTTAGTCCTCACTTTTTGCAATTTTGCAGTTTTATCTTTTCTGCATCTGATTTTCTCAAAAATGCCAATTTTCTAATTCGACCATTTAAATGCCAATTCTAACTATTTAATAACTATAAATAATTATTAAATAATATTGTCATTTATCGTATTTATTAATTGAACCATACAAAGTATCATAATTAACAAATATGCCCCTAAAACTCTTTCTTTACAATTTTTCCCTTACTTAGTGAAAAATTCACAAATAGATATAGTCTAATTTGAGAATTATAATTGATTAATCAAAACCAAATATATGAGTCTTACAAGTAATATTATCTCAACTAGTGGGGGGACCATGGGTCTATATAACCGAGCTTCCAATAAGCAGATCAAGAATTTATAACCTAAATTCACTGAGTTATTAATTCTTCATTGAATCCACGCATAGAACTTAGAATTGCACTCTCAGTATATAGAATGCTCTATATGTTCCACCATATAGACACATCATTAGTTATCCATTGTTATAATCCTAATTTGATCAATGATCCTCTATATGAATGATCTACACTGTAAAGGGATTAGATTACCGTTACACCCTACAATGTATTTAATCCTTAAAACACTTAACCCCGTATAAATGATATTTCAGCTTATGTGACATGAGTACTCCACCATCTGTTTTCGTTTGGTCAAGCTCGAAGGAGATCATCCTTTACTTACTATTCGCCAGATAGAAGCTATAGATTCCATGTTTATGTTAGCACTCCCACTCAATTGCACTACCGTGTTCCCAAAATGTACGTATCACCCTTTTTTAAAAGTAGGCTTAACTAACAAATCAAAGAATACGAATAGCCTCCTGAGATTGAGCGTAATCATAACACGATTAAGATCATTTGATGTAGGATCAACTAGGCGATATTGACTTGAATAGATATTACGGTAAGTTTAATAAATCTAAGTCAAAGTTCAATATCGGTCCCGTCCGATGCATACTCCATGCATCCAACCTGAGCTTTACTTTAACCAATGCTCTGGAAAGAACATAGCATTTCTCCAAATGCAAGTAAACTCTGTTGTAGATTATCATATCAGTAAAACCCTGTGTCTGATAAATCTAGGAAACTTTATTCACATAGTCATGTTTACTTTCCAAAGTGTTGACAACACAATAAACAGGATCAAGTATGTGAAAAGGGTTTCAGATGAATTCATACATTATGTACATATAATCATGAAATAAATCATGTGAACCATGCAACATTAAATGTTATTTCTGATCTGTATTAATAAGTAAATCTGATTATATTGAAATGAGTTTTATTTAGGGCATAAAACCCAACAAACTCCCACTTGCACTAATATAAAACAAAAAGTGCATTTCAAATAATCTCAACATCTTGATATACAAATCAAGTGTAGTAGTAGTAAACTCCTCGTATCTGAAAGGTTGAATTAAACACAACCTTTTCTCCACCATTACTCTTCCTTAATCACAAAATCATTGATAATGTGAAATTCCTCTCTATATGTCTACTCTTTTTGGGATACTGGATTCTATATCTTTGGCAACTACTTTTGGTTAATCAGGAAATAACACTAGTAGTTAAGGCAATTTGGAATGGTGCCAAAAATGTATAGTACTTTCCTTAGACTGAATAAGTACCTTTCCTGCAACTTTAACATTCAGTCCCTTCCTGGTAGACCTAGAGACTTCAGATAGGTTTTTACACTTCTCCAAAATCACTATTTCACCCCCAGAGTAATCACCATCTTATCAGAAAGATTTTCTAGCACAAAGGAAAATCTCGAAATCTGATGTGGTGTAGTCTAAGAGTTTTAAATACACCCTTATAGACTAACATATAGTTCCTCTTCTTAATCTTAAGATTTACTTGATTGTCTTCCAATGTTCTTCTCCTGGATTAATCTGATACCTACTCATTACTCCCACTCAACAGCAGGTGTCTGGTCTAAGGCATACTAAAGCATATCTGAGACCTATCACTGTTGATTTAAGAAATTCTTTCATGACTTTATCTTTTCTGGAATAGTTGAGACTTTTCCTTAGATAAATAAATCTATGCCTAAGAAGTTGTGAGGCTTCTATAGATTGCCATTAGAAAGAAAATGCTTCAACATCTTACTAAAGTAAGTAATTACCAGGTGTACCATAAGCCATAGGTTTAGATAAACTCAAACCTATAATACTAGGAACAGGAAATCTTGTTAAGTCCATTGAATAGACTTATTAACGAAAATTTCCTTTTATGTCCTTGTAATAGAAAACTTTAGGTTATTCCATGTGAATGGATTAAACCATAGTTCTATTGGATTTTCTTCTTAGTTTCGTGACAATCCATTACTTGTTTAAACTCACAATGGATTTTAATCACTAGTGTCTTCGACGTCATAAGAAGGTGAGTTCCTAGAAACTCTCCCACTAGGACAAGGTACCGTGAATTATGTCTAAGAAAACTAAATGGTATTAACTTCTTTGGTTGTGACAAGACAAAAGAGGCAGTGAGATCATCATATGTCAAATAAGATGATAGAACACTTTTGGAATCAAGAAAAATATCTCCTTTATTTGCTACTTTATTTTCAGACTTAGTCATTTTCTTAGAAAAGTAGTATTTGTTTAAACAAACACTTTCTTATCTATTGACTATGGGATGGTCCACCCCTAATCACTTAGAATAGCTAACAAACCATGGTTAACAAATCTAGCTTTTCTTAAGATTTTGATTAGGTCATCCATGAATCTAGTAATGATTTACATTAAGTATACAACCATTACATCATTCTGAAATTGTATTACCATAGAAAGACTTAGGCAACGACTAGTAACTAATCATTAATATGCAAATCGAAATTTCTGGGGAGGTAAGTTTGGATATAATTCAAAAATCAATTTAATGACCTTTGAACTGCATATCTATTAACTATTTCTCCACCCCTATCAGTTCGTAAGATCTTTAACCACTTACCTTAATGGTTTTAACCATTGCTTGAAATTAATGAAATTTTTCAAACATTTCAAATTTCTTTGCATAAGGTATAATCTAGAGTGATCGTTTTAAGAATACAACGAAAAACTCATATCCACCCCTGAATGTACATCCATCTACGAATGAGATGAACAACTTTCAGTGGATATAGGCATATAAACTCTTTGCAGAGATTGATCTTGTCAAAACCACTATGAACAAGATACAAAAGCCATAGATTAATAAAATGTGGTTGTGTCGTTTGATGACTTAGGTTTAAATACTTCAATGAGTTCATAGAATAGTGCAAGTGGATTTGGTCACAGAATATTAAACTCATATTCCATACTTTAATATACAGTTTTGAATCCATTAATAGAAGATGGATATTAAACAATTGTGAAAGTGTAACTGTATTGTATTCTAGAAATAGAAATATAAGAAAATTTCTGTTTGGAATCTAAAATTAAAGTCAAAGACTTAAATTTAACCAAATATAATGAGTAATTCTTCTTGGACCACCACTACTAATATAACTCTAAGTCTCATTTGCCCATACAAGTAGGAGATATCTAAGATTGAGGATTTATATCATTTTGGAATAGAATTTCGGGAATATAATCAAAAGTGTCGTTTAATTTCTTAAAAGAAAATAGAATGACATTAAATGATTTATAGACCATTCATCCAGTGATATGTTATTGAGCTAATTCGAAATGAATAAGCTAGGAGGAATTAGGATAATTTCGTTGTTTAAATAAGAATCCAACGATGCTTCGATTAGCGAAAGTCAAAGTAATCTTATTTATACAATCTTCTTGTTTCATATTGTAAAAATACTAGTCTAAGGTGTCATCAATTGATGAACAGCTAGATGTTGCATATACAATATTTATCTTTCGATATCTAACACTATTATGTATGTCTAATGGTGAAAATCCATTAGGGATTTATCTCATTAGATAAACAAACCAAGTTAGACCACCAATGAAGATTCAAAATTAAACTACAACTTAATAACAGAAAATAACATGGTTCAATATAAATTCATACACAATTCAGAAATTATTAAACATATAGCAAGTAGGAATGACAAGTGAAAATACTAAAACATACAATCCTAAATAATTTCCAAGGTTTTCAACAAACTGATATCAGTGTCCCATTTAGGCAAGAGTCAAAGCTACCATCCATTGAATAGAGTTGTTAGCTCATCTAAAATGTTAAACATTCTACCAACCTTTTATTCGATCAAGATTGGAATTCAACGTTGTCCCGTTTAGGCGAGAGTCAAGGTAATTCTATCTTAAGAGCTTCCACCATTGTTTCATAATTTGCAAGTCAAATATGGTCGCCACCATTAGGGTGATCCATAACATATAAAACACTTACAAACTACTTATCTTTTGAGATTAACCGGTGCGAATTTGCTAATGAACGTTCCTCCATTAGGGAGGATTACTCACTAAAACAAACGCGATGTAAAACCAACAATGGAGATCGAATATCTTAATAATAAAGCTCATTATTTAAAATGTATTTTCATTATTATTTATAATAAAATATATTCATTAAATATCAAATTTAGAATTAAAATTCTAAATTAAAATTTAATTTAATATTTATAAAATTATACTTAGATGGTGATTAAAATAAGTTGAATTATTTCCATCTTAGTAGTAATTTTGATATATAAATATTAAGAAAATTATTTAAGTTGTATTAATTTAAATTAATTTGCAACTCAAAATAAACTTTCATGAGAATATATTTATTGTATTTTGAAAAAGAAAGTATAAAAACTTTATATTTCGAAATACTTAAATAATAATTACTTAGAAAAATACTTCAAGCAAAAATATCACATATCTAGATTTTCCTTTGACTAATTAATTCAATTTCTAATAATATACTTTAATTCATTTATTTTAAATTAATCAAAATGAAAAAATTATTGATTTAAGTTGGTCCAATAATTAATTAAAATAAATAATTAATTTACAACTTAATCTATTTTTCAAGATAAATTCAAAATCATCTTGCATTATGAAATGCAATTTCAAAAATTGATTAATAAAATAAAGAAAAAATATATGTTTTGAAAATTATTTAAATTTAAGTTGAAAAAATAAATTTCAACTAAAAATAATTTTCTATTTAATTAAGTGTCATGAAAAAGAAATATTTAAGTATCATGATGAAAATCAACTTAGATATTTAATTTTCAATTTAATTAAATGTATTAAATTCAAGAAATAAATAATTAAGTGTAGAGAAGGCTTAATTATTAATCTCTAGTTTAATACTAGGAAAAAATATACTTAAAATAAATTGTACGAAAATTAGTTATTTAAATAATTAATTTCACAATGTATAATATTTTCCTATTTAATATTATAAATAATAAGTAGTCTAAAAACAACTATCTAGAAAATATCTTATTTGACTAAGTATCTTTTTCACAAAATTTGAAAAAATATCTAATTTAAGTTGTATTAGAAAAATCTAAAAAATCAACTTAAATATTTTTCAAATTAGATTTAATTAAATTTAAAATTAAGTTATAACCACTTAATTTGAAAATATTCCATTTTAAGTTAATATTTGAAAAAATATCAACTTAAAAAATATCTAAAGAATCTTAATAACCAATTCCTAAAATTCCTCAACTTAATTTTGAAATTTTAAATCCAAAAGATATTCAGATTTAAGTTGATTAGTTACTAAATATCAACTTAAATAGGAATATTTAATGAAAAATTTAAATTAAGCTTCAGAAAGAATCTAGATGGTTATAATTCTATATTTAATTAAATACAAGAAAATACATATAGTTTAGCTTAGAATAAAAATTCTTTAAACTATGGTTTTCTTAAATTAATTTCAAAATAAATGAAATTAATTATGTTGCTAATCAATTTTATTAGGTTAAACTAATTTAATTAACCCAGTACAGTTATTCAAATCAGGCAAATGGGCCTTCACAATTGGGGTGGTTCATGTGAGGGGGTGCTGGGTTCAGTATGTCGTACCCACTTCTATGGCTCCCAACTCTCACACAAGGCCCAAAAGAGAGGAATTTAACCTTAAAATGAACAACTGTTATTAATGGAATAGGCCAAAAACTAAATGGGCCTAAATAAAATCTATCAAGAACTATGATATTTTATTTAGCAACAACAACCTATATGCATCTATAATAAAATTAAACACATAGGCTCACACAGGCACACAATTTGGATGGATCCTATCATGTTGCTAGGTCATACATAGATGAAAGAAGATTGTAAATATACCTGTTACAAATTATATACTTGACCAAGGGAGCCATGAGTTAAAATCAGATCATTGGATCTGTCAACAAGTTAACCATGGCTATTTGCAATCAAGCAATAATAGGTTTTAAAAACTTACAAACAAGCTAAAACATATACTCCTGCAACAAGGTTAGCTGGATAGTTGGATGTAGGATTTATTTAATTTTAAATAAATAATTTCGAAAAATAATTAATTAAATAAATAAATAAATTATTTTCGAAAAAATAAAATAAAATAAAATTTAAAAAAAAATTCGAAATTAATATAATAATATTTAAAATTAAACCTACAATTTTTGAAAAAAATTAGGTTTCAACCAGCCTAAATATCATGAAGATATAATCAAATTTAAAAATAAGATAGATAATTAAGCAAAAAGATAGATATTTACTATTTTTTAAATTCAAATTACACTAATATCATGAATTAAATTAAAAAAAAATTAATTAATTTAATTATGATATTAGAATTGAATTAGGAATAGTAAATGTATAAATACAGAACTACACAAAAAATCGGAACTTAAATCCATGAAATAGCATGAAAAATCGAAGAAAAACGAAAAAAAAAATGCGAGCTGTACGGACGGTATGCTGTGCATACACGTCCGCGCGCGCTATAGGGTTGCTTGGGCGAGGAGACACGGCGCAGGGAGGAGACAGCATGATTTCCGCGCGCGTGTCCCTATTGCTCAATCCTGATTTTTTTTTTCGAAACTTCAAAAAATCATAACTAATTCAACTTAAATCGAAATTGAGTTCTGTAAAATAGTAAATTGCTTAATTTTTTTCCATACTATCCAATAAAAATAATTCCAGAAACAAATATTCAATTATTTTTCACGAAAATTCACAAACATCAATCAATCATCATATAACACTCAATACAACATGATACCATCCAAAACATCAAACAATCGTTTTAAAGTCCAAATTTCTTGCAAGCAAATCAATTACCATGGCTCTGAGGCCAGTTGTTGGAAATTATTTTACCAGAATCTTAGATCTACTCACAAGTATGTTGATTAACACCCTAAATATGAACTTTCTAAAACGATGAAATAAACACATATAAAGTTTAGGAAACCTTACATTGGGTGCAGCCGAATTAAATGAGTCCTTCCGTTCAGATATCTAGCCCTTGATTCCTTTCTGTAGCAGAGCACTATCAATATCTGAACCTGGATCTCTTTCTCTGAATCTTTGATGCTGAAACTCCTTCTTGCTGAAAGTCTTTCTTCACGATCTTCCTCACTATGATTGAGGTATCACTTGCTGTGTGTGGGCACTACTCTAATCACTAAGTATTTCGAAATCTCAATGAGGAAGAGAGAGAGGGAGTGGGCGGCAAGATAGAGAGAGAGAGGCTCAGGTTTTTCTGAATGAAAAGTGTAATTTTCCTGAAGCCTTCACTATCTATTTATAGCATTCCACTAGGGTTAGGTTTGAATTATTTGGCATTAAAATAATGAAAATATCAGAGGATAATTCCTATAAAAGTGGCCGGCCCTATACTGTATGGATTTAGGCCTCACCTTTTGCAATTTTGCAGTTTTATCTTTTATACATCTGATTTTCTCAAAAATGCCAATTTTCTAATTCGACCATTTAAATGCCAATTCTAACTATTTAATAACTATAAATAATTATTAAATAATATCATTTATCATATTTATTAATTGAACCATACAAAGTATCATAATTAACAAATATGCCCCTAAAACTCTTTCTTTACAATTTCGCCCTTACTTAGTGAAAAATTCACAAATAGACATAGTCTAATTTGAGAATTATAATTGATTAATCAAAACCAATTATATGAGTCTTACAAGTAATATTATCTCAACTAGTGGGGGGACCATGGGTCTATATAACCGAGCTTCCAATAAGCAGATCAAGAATTTATAACCTAAATTCACTGACTTATTAATTCTTCGTTGAATCCACGCATAGAACTTAGAATTGCACTCTCAGTATATAGAATGCTCTATATGTTCCACCATATAGACACATCATTAGTTATCCATTGTTATAATTCTAATTTGATCAATGATCCTCTATATGAATGATCTACACTGTAAAGGGATTAGATTACTTTTGCACCCTACAATGTATTTAATCCTTAAAACACTTAACCCCGTATAAATGATATTTCAGCTTATGTGAAATGAGTACTCCACCATTTATTTTCGTTTGGTCAAGCTCGAAGGAGATCATCCTTTACTTACTATTCGCCAGATAGAAGCTATAGATTCCATGTTTATGTTAGCACTCCCACTCAATTGCACTACCGTGTTCCCAAAATGTACGTATCACCCTGACCCAAAAGTAGGCTTAACTAACAAATCAAAGAACACGAATAGCCTCTTGAGATTGAGCCTAATCAAGTATGTGAAAAGGGTTTCAGATGAATTCATACATTATGTACATATAATCATGAAATAAATCATGTGAACCATGCAACATTAAATGTTATTTCTAATCTATATTAATAAGTAAATCTGATTATATTGAAATGAGTTTTATTTAGGGCATAAAACCCAACAGGCCGACCATAAGGCCGGCCAAGGGTGGTCGGCCAACTCTTGAGAGGGAGTTGGTCTGTCACTTGATCCCCATTTGAGTGTCGGGGTCTTCGTTTGTCTAGGTGCTGACTTGGCCTTCCTTTTTAGCGAGCTGTACTGCCACGTGGTATTGGTTCTGTGCACATAAGCATGTCATGTCATGAGAACAAAAATTAGGATAGCAATGTGCAATATTTAAGACAATAACGGAGTCTGTACTGACAATAACAGAGTCTGTCACCGCCTCATACTTGAATTTTATATGAGATATAGATAGATCGATAGATTATTTTTAACTAATAGTGTTATTTATAGAGATTTTAAAATATCATGTCAATGCCTTATACGTCTCATTTATATTTATATATATATATTTAGGACTTTTTTACTGTGGGGATTTAAAAAAAATATCCTATCTGTAGGGATTTGAAAATAAAATGGGTCCCATTGCATTTTGTGAATATAAATGAGGGTTCATGGCCACTAAAATATGGTGTATTATAAGAGATTGGAATTGACTTTTAACATGGGTCCCACTCATTTAATGAGGGTTCATGGCCACTCATTTTTCTTTTAAAAAAAATTAAAAATTAATTAAAAAACTCTTTTGACATTTTATTACACTTATGCCATTTGAACTAATCACTTTATTATTTTTTTTAGTTGCCACAACTAAAGTAGTCATACATAATTATATATTTATTTTAAAAATATCACATTTCATATTTTAAGTCACATTATAGTCTTAAACTTTTTTTATAATTATATTTTTTTATCGATTTTTTAATTATATTACATTAATAAAAATTATAATTTTTTCGTTTCTAAAATGGTGCAACTTTTTAATTCAATTGCAACATATAATAATTAGAAGAATAAATTTTTAATCGTCTTAAAAAAATTACACTAAATAAATATTTTGATCATTATTATTAAATATTTATATTTAATTATATTACTTTATTATTATAATAATAATTAATCATAACTTAGATAATAATATATCTAAATGTAATGTTTAAAAGGCGATTAGTTTTTTTTTTTTTTTTAAAGCATTAGATTATTTATTTTTAATATTTGGCTTGGTGAAAAAATTCATTAAAGAGAATTAATTAGTAGTATGACTTTGGTTTGGTCTTATTATCTGTGATGAGTTTGTATATTATAGGGGTTTTTACAAAAATACTACACTTTAGGGAAAAGTTTATAATTTTACTGTCACACAGAAACTTTTACAAAAATACTACCTTTTTATAAAACATATGTAAAACAACAAAATAGAACAATTAAACAACAGTAGAACAACTAAAAAATAACTGTGGAACAACAGAGAAAACTTAACACAGTAAACAATATAAAACTTGCACAATATTTTTGAAAAGAATTCCGTCCCACATTAAAAAAGTAAAAAAGTTAGAAATTTTAATATGTGGTGTAAAAACTCATATATTATAGTGTTATATATATTTATATGTATAAAATTATTACAATTGTTGTTGCCCCTGATTTCACCCAATATACGTGGACCAATCGAACAGGGACACATGGATCAGATAACTTGTAAATATTTGCTAAGTCTTTGTATGCCACAAGGAAGCACCCTGGGCATAGGTCCCGGAGGAGGCACCCGGAATGCAAGGTGCTCCCGGAAGCTAGCAGAACATTAAGCTTCTCCGTGAGGTGTCAGGCTTCTCCTGAGCAATCAAGCTGCATTTAATGCTGCATGGGAGGAAGCGTGTTGGGACTGCAACACGCAATAAAGTCTGACGGCACAACCTCCAAACAGCAGCGCCACAGTAATGATCATTTAAGTCTAGCGACGGCTACTCTGCGAAGAGTCACATCAATCACAAGGCAAAAAGGACATTCCTCATAAAAACCCTACAACACCTAGGGATTTGACCATGCATTACTCATGGTATATTCATTGGTAATACCCAACTTTATGGATACTTACAGATACGTTTGTAAGAACAATTCTAGGGATTACCCAACCAAAACACTATAAATACCCCCTCAAAGCTCATTAAATGGGATCGAGAATCTTGGGCTGCATATGAGCAAGAAGAGTAAATACTCACCAAGAACATTCTCTGTATTTATAAGGGTGACATTCTCTCAAGTGTAGAATCTGTATTAAATACATCCATTAATAACAAAGACTCGTGGACTAAGGCTCATTAACGCCCCAACCACGTAAAAATCCTTCTCTCACTTTCTTACTGCTCAATACTATAATCATATTTTAGTAGTTGCCGAAAATCTCGGTCAACATTTTGGTGCTTTCATTGAGAGCTGAAGAAAGCTGCTACACAACAAGCATTTGACTTCACAAATATGGTGGAGACAAGAAGTACACGTCAGCCTCGCCCTCTGGAAGACGCTCAGGACCCAAACGAGGAAGATGTAGCCTCGAGAGCAGCAGAGGAGTCCGAGGAAGAAGAAATAGTCCCCGATGAGGACTACGAGGGAAACCTCGACGAGTACGCCTATGACGAAGGAAGTTACTCTGAACTGTTGCTTCTTAGACAAAAAGCTATCGATCACGAAGCCAAGATCGAAGCTCAGAAAGCGCAAAACCAGAAAATGCAGGAAGTGATGCTAGCCATGCAAAAATCCATGGAAGCAGCTGGCATTCACGTGCACCCCAAGGCAATGACCGCTGGTCTCAACAGGGAGCCAGCGACATCTTCGCCTAATTCCCAGCAACAGAAATCTAGGGAACCTAGCCCTATAAGATATCCTGCTGAGGGGAATCAAACAAAAAACCCTACTTCTACCCCTGGGCGAAAGAAAAAGGTGCAGGATCCGCGAAAGGTCCGCTGAGATTTCCCTAAAGGGAAAGGTCCGCGGAGGGGCAAGCCCCAAAAAGGGAGTTGTAATGACCGCTCTAGTATATGGATTAGTAAAGGCAATTAGCACTAATTTTTATTATTTTATTATTATTTGTGAATTAATTTAATTGTGGACCCCAATATTTAGAAATAAATATTAGAGTTATAATTTCTCAATTCCGGAGATTTTATTAAACTCTAGGGGTATTATTTAGCTTATATGTGAAATATGTTAATTTTGTAATTTTTGCTCGGCGACAACGGAAAATGCGATGGATGGCTAGATTGATCACATGGGTAAGTTTAGAATCCTATTTCATAGTGGAAAATAATTTAGAGAAAATATTTTATCGGGGTTGAGCGGGGTTATGGAAATTGACCATTTTACCCCTAGCTTTTGAAAAACCTTAGTATTGGACTAAAGGGCATTTTAGTCAATTTGTGGGGAGGGTTAGGTGGCTGGATTAGAAGGTGGCAGCTGGCCACTTATTCATTTTCAGCCAAAGTAAGTAAGCTACTCATTTTAGGAAAAATTAAAAAAAGAAAAAATAGGAAAAAAGAGACATTTTCCCTTGAAGCTCCCTCTCTTTCTCTTTCGGCTGAGACTAACCAGAGGAAAAGCCAACTTTTCCTTCTCATATTTCTGGATTTAAACTAAGGATTGAGTATTCTTGAAGAGGAGGTAAACCCTAAAACTCTTGTATATGTGTTTTTAAGCTTTTTACTTAGTTTGAGGTTGTGATTTTGTGATTTAGTGGCTGTTAGGTTTGGGTTGAGTTATGGTTCGAATTCTAGGTTTAATTTGAGTTGGTATTGGCCTCTTGTAGCTGGTTTTGATGATTTGATTAGGTATTGCATAAGTTTGAACTTTGAGTTCAAAGCTTTAAGCTTTAATGGCAAGTTGACATTTATTGTTTTGTTCTGTGAATTACTGGCTGGATTATATTGTTTGTACATTGAATAGGAGCTCTGGAAGGTTTCATGGCAATTGGTGAAGAATTGAGCAACAAATGAAAAGTTTGGGGAATACTGGTGCAAACCGGCTAGCCGGTTTGCAGTGCCATAAAAACCGGCTAGCCGGTTTTGGCAGGGTTCCCCGGGCCTTTCATTTTCTCAATTTTTGCCATTTCGGTGCCTCGGTTGGGTGTTTCCCCATTTCCAGAGTTAGAATAACCCCTTTAGAGTATAGCAGAACCTAGGGTTTTGGTTTTGGTTTCACCGGGATTAGGGTTTTAATCATGTGGCTTACCCGATTTCAATATGTGATTAGGGCATCCATCTAGCACGAGAATTCCGTTCAGGTCGGCCAACACACTTGAATTCGGAAAACAGGTAAGAACTGTGTATAATGTATGATGTGATTATCTGAATGTGTGTATATGTGTTTATATATGCATGCTTGAATTATGTTAAGCACTACCAACACTTGTATGAATAAGTTATAGAGTGCATTGGTATAGTGATTGTTGTGACTGTGAGTACGATACAGTGATACCAACACGGGCACGGGAATATGCTAAGGTGTGTGGTACATCACTCAGTGTTACTCGGTGTTTGGGGTAAACCCTACCAACACTCGTACAGTGAGGTACGATGTGTATGTGGTATAGTGGTTGTACCCTGGTATTGAACGTTCATACTCATCTGTTAAGCTCTGTAAATAGGTGTATGGGCGCCTATTTACAGGTCGGATATTATATGATATGTTATATGCATTTCTTACTGAGTCTGTTGACTCACAGTTTCTGCTTCCATGTGTAGGTAAAGGAAAGGCGAAGGCTGAACAGGAGTGAACCTGAGCTCGGGTGAGATTGTACATGTCAAGCAGCGCGACCTGGAGTGTTCGGTCTCGGGACATCTGGGAGTTGTATTTTGAAAGTCGCTGTGCGACCTGTAAATCTGTATATTTTGGAATGTATGCTTGAAAAGTAAATTTCATAAAGTTTAAAAAAAAAAGGGGATCCCGGCACTTGTAAATATTTTATTAAATTACAAAATTTAGTATTTAATGCAAAAGTTTTAATTTGACACGTTTTTCGAGAAATTTCTTTGATTAGCGAAGATTGCACAATAGTTGAAAAAGCACTGTAGCGTGCCTTAGCATTAGGGCGTTACAATTTTGGTGTCAGAGCCGCCAGGTTTGTCTACCGAAGCTTGCTATGACATGTATAATCTTCATCAGAGAAAGCTCGGTTCACGGTTCAGTAAGCCTGTACTTGTTTAGTATTTTAAATAAATTTGAATGTGAAAGCATGATAGGAAGCATATTAGATTTTAATTAATTGTTTATAAAAAAAAAGTGTGTTGCCTATTAAGTCTTTAAAGAGCGGTGTTAAGTTTTGATCGCTGTCTAACCTGCCTGGCTTATGGATTCCCAGGCTAAGTCCTATTAAATGGACGCCCCGCAAAATACAAGAAGTCAGGGTGGTATGGTTGAGACCGGAGGCGGTCAGGGGAATCCTCGTGGTCGCGGTCGTGGCCGTGGCAGAGCTCATGGTGGTCGCCCTGTAAATCCACCTCAAGCTCCTCCTGATTGGGAGCAAAGATTTGCGGAGATGCAAGATAGAATCCGTCAACAAGATGAAGAGATCCAAAGATTAAGGCAGCAGGGTCCTCCTGCCGTGCCTCCTCAAGTGGTTCAGGCTGTAGCAGTTCCTGCGGTGCCAGCAGAACAACCTGTTGTTGGCAACCGTATGGAGCCGTTGTATGAAAGATTCCGGAAACAGGCACCTCCAGTGTTTCTGGGAGGCCCTAATGTGATGAAGGCCGAGCAGTGGCTTTCAATGATTGAACGCATCCTTAATTTTATGGGAGTGGTTGGCAATGACCGGGTAACCTGCGCCACTTTTCAGTTTCAGGAAGATGCTCTCGTGTGGTGGGAGTTGATAACCCTCACTCGAGACGTCACGCTGATGACCTGGGAAGAATTCAAGGAGTTGTTTAACTCCAAGTATTACAATGAAGCAGTCCGCAGTGCAAAGCGGAAAGAGTTCACTGATCTAGTTCAGACTGAGGGAATGTCAATCACTGAATACACGACGAAGTTTGATCGGTTGGCTAAGTTGGCAGCAGGAATTGTGCCCACTGACTTCAGTAAGAAAGAAAAATATTTAGCGGGTTTGAGTGCAAAGATCCGGCATGATCTGATTATTACCACTACAAAAGCAACCACGTATGCAGATATGGTTGAGAAGGCTTTGAGAGCCGAGGGTGCAGTGAAATTCCTTCAGGAGCCCCGGGTGACTCCGAGTGTTGGTGGAACCCCCACTGTTCCTACTCCTGTTTATGGTAGGGATGGTGGTGACTCCACCACTGAACAGAAAAGAAAAGTTGTTCCAGCTTCTGGTGGCTCGGGGCAAAGCAAGCGGTTCCGTGGGAACCAAGGCAGAGGAGGACGCCAGGGTTACTCTTATCCTGAGTGTCCAAGGTGCAAGAAACATCATCCGGGAGAATGGAACCAGAAGACATGCTTCCTGTGTGGCATGGTGGGGAATTTCAAGAAAGATTGCCCCCAGGCAAGGAAAGAGGAGCCGAAAGCTGAGGTGAAACCGGTTCCTGCTCGAGTGTTTGCCATCACCCAAGCTGATGCTGCAGCCAGTCCGTCTGTTGTGACAGGTCAGCTTCTCGTCAACAACTTATTGTTTACAGTATTATTTGACTCGGGAGCTACACGCTCATATGTGGCTACAAGAGTAATTGATCTTGTGGGTAGACCTTGTGATATTTTAGAAAGAGGGTTTGGAACCCTAATGCCTAGCGGGGAATTGGTTATCTCTAATAGGCGCATTAGGTCTATGCCAATTAGGATCGAAGATAGGGAATTGAGTACTGATCTCATAGAATTGAAACTAACTGAGTTTGATATTATACTGGGAATGGATTTCTTATCCAAGTATTCGGCCAGTATAGATTGTAAGCGGAAAATGGTGACTTTTCAGCCAGAAGGTGAAGATCCATTTGTTTATGTTGGGTCTGTTCAGGGGTCTCGGATACCGGTTATTTCTGTATTAAGGGCTAGAGATTTACTATGCGATGGTTGTGTAGGATTTCTAGCGGTGGTATTTGACTCCAGTAGACCTGAAACATTTGGGCCTGAGGTAGTCCGGGTGGTGAAAGATTTTCTTGATGTGTTTCCCGAGGAGTTGCCGGGATTGCCGCCACAGCGAGAGATTGATTTTGTAATTGATTTGGCACCTGGAGTTGAACCTGTTTCTAAAGCTCCATATAGGATGGCTCCAGCAGAACTCAAGGAGCTTAAGTTACAACTTCAGGGGATGCTTGACATTGGGTTTATTCGACCCAGTGTATCGCCCTAGGGAGCTCCGGTTCTTTTTGTGAAAAAGAAAGATGGTTCCCTCAGAATGTGTATTGATTATCGGGAACTAAACAAGCTGACGATTAAGAACAAATACCCGTTGCCTAGGATCGATGATCTATTCGATCAGCTTCAGGGAAAGACAGTGTTTTCGAAGATTGATTTACGGTCTGGTTATCATCAACTCAGAATTCGGGAGGAGGACATACCGAAGACTGCTTTTAAAACCAGATATGGGCACTATGAGTTTCTGGTAATGTCATTCGGATTGACTAATGCTCCTGCGGCCTTTATGGATCTCATGAATAGGGTGTTCAAGGATTTCCTCGATAACTGCGTTATAGTGTTTATCGATGACATTCTTGTATACTCTCAGTCAGAAGAGGAGCACGAGCATCATCTTCGAATGGTGTTACAACGACTTAGGGATCACAAGCTGTATGCCAAGTTCAAAAAGTGCGAATTCTGGTTGTCTGAAGTGTCCTTTCTGGGACATATTGTTGGGAAGAATGGAATTATGGTCGATCCAAACAAGGTGGAATCAGTGAAGAATTGGCCAAGGCCCAACTCTGTGACGGAAATTCGAAGTTTTCTCGGGTTAGCAGGGTATTATCGACGTTTCGTCGAAGGATTTTCTAAACTTTCTATGCCCCTAACCGAATTGACAAAGAAAAATCAGAGATTTGTGTGGTCAGATAAGTGTGAAACAAGTTTTCAGGAGCTGAAGCAACGTTTGATAACAGCTCCGGTGTTAGCTTTGGCATCAGATCAAGAAAAATTTGTGGTTTATTGTGATGCCTCCGCACGAGTGCAGGATGTGTTCTGATGCAAGCTGACAGAGTCATAGCCTATGCCTCTCGTCAACTGAAGGATTATGAGCAGCGTTACCCAACTCATGATTTAGAGTTCGCTGCTGTGGTTTTTGCTTTAAAGATTTGGCGACATTATCTTTACGGTGAAAAATGTGAGATTTATACTGATCATAAGAGTCTTAAATACTTTTTCACCCAGAAAGATTTGAATATGAGGCAGAGAAGGTGGTTGGAGTTAGTTAAAGATTACGATTGTGAAATACTGTATCATCCCGGGAAAGCCAATGTTGTGGTCGATGCTCTAAGTAGAAAGGGTCCCGGGTAAGTGTGTACTACGGTTATGATAGCCCCTCAACTAGCCTCGGAAATGGTTAGTGCAGGAATTGAGTTCGTGGTCGGGAAGTTACATAATTTAACACTCCAATCTGATCTGTTGGAGAGAATCAGAAAGGCACAACTGGAAGATCCCGAGCTAGTTAAAGTTCGAAACGAAGTAGTGGCTGGTCGGCCTAGAGGCTTTTCAGTCTCGAGTAGTGGAATGTTGCTATATAAAGCTCGAGTTTGTGTTCCTAGTGTGGATGAGCTTAAGAAAGAAATACTGGATGAAGCTCACACCACGCCTTATTCGTTGCATCCGGGAACCACCAAGATGTATCAGAATTTGAAACCCTACTTCAGGTGGTATGGGATGAAAAGAGATGTGGTGGACTATGTGTCCAAGTGTTTAACCTGCCAGCAGATTAAGGCTGAACATCAGAGGCCGGCAGGGTTATTGCAACCTTTAGTCCTTCCAGAATGGAAGTGGGAGGATATCGCAATGGACTTTGTAACCGGTTTACCTAGAAATACAAGGATGTATGATTCTGTATGGGTCATTGTGGACAGATTCACAAAGTCGGCTCACTTTCTACCAGTGAAAGTTACCTATTCAGTGGATCAGTATGCTGAATTGTATGTGAAGGAGATAGTTTGTCTCCATGGAGCCCCTAAATCTATTGTATCAGATAGGGATCCAAAGTTCACATCGAAGTTTTGGGTGAGTCTTCAGAAGGCTATGGGTACCAAGTTAAAGTTTAGTACAGCCTTTCACCCTCGATCGATGGCCGATCGTAAAGAACTATCCGTATTTTAGAAGACCTATCTGCGAGCTCGTGTCATGGACTTTGAGGGTTCATGGAGTAAGTACTTGCCTTTAATTGAATTCTCCTACAACAACAGCTACCAAAGTACAATAGGGATGGCTCCCTATGAGATGTTATATGGTAGAAAATGTCGTTCTCCTATTCATTGGGACGAGACAGGAGAAAGGAAGTACCTGGGTCCAGAGTTAGTGCAGAGGACCAATGAAGCTATTGATAAGATCAAGGCTCGGATGCTTGCTTCTCAAAGCAGGCAGAAAAGTTATGCTGATCCGAAGCGTAGAGATGTTACATTTCAGGCAGGAGAACATGTTTTCCTGCGGGTTTCACCAATGAAGGGTATTAGACGCTTCGGGAAGAAGGGTAAGTTAAGCCCTAGGTTCATTGGGCCATTTCAGATACTTGAGAAGGTCGGGCAGGTAGTGTATCGGCTAGCCTTACCACCAGCACTATCGGCTGTTCATGACGTATTTCACATTTCTATGTTAAGGAAATACGTGTCAGACCCGACTCATGTCTTGAGTTATGAAGCCCCTGAACTTCAACCAGACTTATCCTATGAAGAGCAACCTGTTCAGATTTTGGATAGAAAAGAAAAAGTTCTTCGGAACAAGACTATTGCACTGGTTAAGGTGCTCTGGAGGAACAGTAGGGTGGAAGAAGCCACCTGGGAATTGGAGTCAGATATGAGGAATCAACACCCAGAGCTATTCAGGTTAGATTTCGGGGACGAAATCCTATTAACGGGGGGATAATTGTAATGACCGCTCTAGTATATGGATTAGTAAAGGCAATTAACACTAATTTTTATTATTTTATTATTATTTGTGAATTAATTTAAGTGTGGACCCCAATATTTAGAAATAAATATTAGAGTTATAATTTCTCAATTCCGGAGATTTTATTAAACTCTAGGGGTATTATTTAGCTTATATGTGAAATATGTTAATTTTGTAATTTTTGCTCGGCGACAACGGAAAATGCGATGGATGGCTAGATTGATCACATGGGTAAGTTAGAATCCTATTTCATAGTGGGAAATAATTTAGAGAAAATATTTTATCGGGGTTGAGTGGGGTTATGGAAATTGACCATTTTACCCCTAGCTTTTGAAAAACCTCAGTATTGGACTAAAGGGCATTTTAGTCAATTTGTGGGGAGGGTTAGGTGGCTGGATTAGAAGGTGGCAGCTGGCCACTTATTCATTTTCAGCCAAAGTAAGTAAGCTACTCATTTTAGGAAAAATCAAAAAAAGAAAAAATAGGAAAAAAGAGACATTTTCCCTTGAAGCTCCCTCTCTTTCTCTTTCGGCTGAGACTAACCAGAGGAAAAGCCAACTTTTCCTTCTCATATTTCTGGATTTAAACTAAGGATTGAGTATTCTTGAAGAGGAGGTAAACCCTAAAACTCTTGTATATGTGTTTTTAAGCTTTTTACTTAGTTTGAGGTTGTGATTTTGTGATTTAGTGGCTCTTAGGTTTGGGTTGAGTTATGGTTCGAATTCTAGGTTTAATTTGATTTGGTATTAGCCTCTTGTAGCTGGTTTTGATGATTTGATTAGGTATTGCATAAGTTTGAACTTTGAGTTCAAAGCTTTAAGCTTTAATGGCAAGTTGACATTTATTGTTTTGTTCTGTGAATTACTGGCTGGATTATATTGTTTGTACATTGAATATGAGCTCTGGAAGGTTTCATGGCAATTGGTGAAGAATTGAGCAACAAATGAAAAGTTTGGGGAATACTGGTGCAAACCGGCTAGCCGATTTGCAGTGCCACAAAAACCGGCTAGCCGGTTTTGGCAGGGTTCCCCGGGCCTTTCATTTTCTCAATTTTTGCCATTTCGGTGCCTCGGTTGGGTGTTTCCCCATTTCCAGAGTTAGAATAACCCCTTTAGAGTATAGCAGAACCTAGGGTTTTTGTTTTGGTTTCACCGGGATTAGGGTTTTAATCCTGTGGCTTACCCGATTTAAATATGTGATTAGGGCATCCATCTAGCATGAGAATTCCGTTCAGGTCGGCCAACACACTTGAATTCGGAAAACAGGTAAGAACTGTGTATAATGTATGATGTGATTATCTGAATGTGTGTATATGTGTTTATATATGCATGCTTGAATTATGTTAAGCACTACCAACACTTGTATGAATAAGTTATAGAGTGCATTGGTATAGTGATTGTTGTGACTGTGAGTACGATACAGTGATACCAACACGGGCACGGGAATATGCTAAGGTGTGTGGTACATCACTCAGTGTTACTCGGTGTTTGGGGTAAACCCTACCAACACTCGTACAGTGAGGTACGATGTGTATGTGGTATAGTGGTTGTACCCTGGTATTGAACGTTCATACTCATCTGTTAAGCTCTGTAAATAGGTGTATGGGCGCCTATTTACAGGTCGGATATTATATGATATGTTATATGCATTTCTTGCTGAGTCTGTTGACTCACAGTTTCTGCTTCCATGTGTAGGTAAAGGTAAGGCGAAGGCTGAACAGGAGTGAACCTGAGCTCGGGGGAGATTGTACATGTCAAGCGGCGCGACCTGGAGTGTTCGGTCTCGGGACATCTGGGAGTTGTATTTTGAAAGTCGCTGTGCGACCTGTAAATCTGTATATTTTGGAATGTATGCTTGAAAAGTAAATTTCATAAAGTTTAAAAAAAAAAAAACGGGATCCCGGCACTTGTAAATATTTTATTAAATTACAAAGTTTAGTATTTAATGCAAAAGTTTTAATTTGACACGTTTTTCGAGAAATTTCTTTGATTAGCAAAGATTGCACAATAGTTGAAAAAGCACTGTAGCGTGCCTTAGCATTAGGGCGTTACAGGAGTCTTGACCATCAGGATCGAGGGGACCGAAAAAGCGTTTCTGTGCACCAGGAACCAGGGGGTAGAGGGAGAAGAGGACAGAGATGTCCACCCATTGATCTGAGAAATCAAATCAATGGGAATCAAGGTGACCTCCGGGATCACCTTGACCAAAAAAGATACGGGCCCGTGGTTTCCTCGGGTACGCTAAATGAAGGAATTATGGCGGAACTCGCCATACTCCGAAAAGACATTGCTCGAGTCTCCCGGAGGCAGAAGGGAGACGACTTCGATTCAGACAGCGAGGATCGGGAGCCATGTGCCAAGCACATCCTGGAGGCGGAGCTCCCTAAAAACTTCAAGATGCCCGAAATGGCGGCATATACCGGGAACTCCGATCCCAGCGACCACCTGTCACGGTTCAACCGTGTCTTGACGGTCATGAGGGTCAGTAATGATGCCAAATGTCTGTGCTTCCCACTCACTCTAAGTGGGTCCGCGGAGGAATGGTTCAAAAAGCTAGAACCAGGATCCGTGGGCTGTTGGAACAAGCTCCAGACCAACTTCCGGAGACAGTTTGTCGCCGCAAGAAAGGTCAACTTGGAAGTCAGTGCATTGACTAATATCAAGCAACTGCCCACTGAGACCTTGAAGAATTACATCAAGAGGTTCCGAGAGGAAGCCTCGAAGACTAAGAAAGTTGATGACGGACAACAGCTTGCACTTCTCCAAGCAGGAATCCGTACTGGGACTCCCTTCTGGAATGAGTTGCAGCAAGAAGGGGCTGCTAGCCTCCAGGACTTCCAGAAAAGAGTCCAAAAATATATCAACCTCAAAGAAGCCCAAATCGTGGCTTATGGAGGCTATTATCCCACCGGGATAGCAGGGTACATGCCCGGAGTATCACCCTCGGGTACTGCTCCGACCGCAACTCCACAAGTGAGTGGCATACAATTCTCTGCTACCCCCGGGTATAGCCAGGGCAAGGCTTTGGCACCAACATCTTCTCATTTTGGCAACCCGTCCGGGGTGAATGGGCAAGCTCCTTCACATACTGCCCCGACTGCTAGCTTAACAGGCCCTTCCCAGGGATCGAGGAGTAAAAGGTCCTCCAAAGGTAGCACCCGAACGGGAGAGAAGCGCCAGAAAAAGGGGTACACCCCCCAATATACTCAATACACGGAGCTATCGGACTCCCAGGAACGTGTGTACTTCACCACTAGGCAAAATACGCACTATCGGAGACCACAGCCGTTGTACAAAGACAGCTCCTGGAGAGATCCGAGCAAAAGATGCGAGTACCACAACGACATTGGTCATAGTACCAACGAATGTAAGAATCTCAAGGATGAGATCGAAAATCTAATCCGATTGGGCCACCTCTATGAGTGGATCAAGAATAGGCTGCCCCACCTTAATCCGGGTCAGGTGGCTGGGGGTGTGCCTCCAGGAACACCAGGGGGTACAGCAGGAGTATTGACTCCAGCTGCTCCCGCAGGTGACGCCCAGCATATTCCCGGACTGCCGCCCCGGCCTAACGGGCGGGTAGCCATGATCTCCGGAGGTCCCCATATCGGAGGGAATACTCGCAAGGAGCGAAAGTGATACGCCGAGGCCGCAAAACACAATGAGATATGGGAAGTTACTCAACTCCGAGCTCAAAGGCCTCGGCTGATGGACCAACCCATCACGTTCACGAAAGAAGACGCCAAGACGGTGCGCTTCCCTCATCACGACCCGTTGGTCATAGAGACCCCCATCGCGAATAAAGTGGTGGCCAGAGTCTTAATTGACAATGGGAGTTCTATGAACCTGCTCTTCAAAGAAGCCTTCACCGCGATAGGCTTGACCGACCGTGACCTCTCGCCTAGTGGGTCCCAGCTCACAGGGTTTAACGGGACGACGCTTATCCCAATGGGAAAAGTGAGGCTCCCGGTTACTCTGTGCCCGGATACTCCCCAAAGCACATTTAAATATTGCACCTTCGTGGTGGTGGACTGTCCGACAGCCTACAACGCGATCCTCGGCCGACCGGCCCTAGTGGACTTTGGTGCAATCACTTCGATCCGACATCTGTGCCTAAAATTCCCTACCCATGAGGCCGGAGTCGGGACTGTGAGGGGGAATCAGGGGGAAGCAAGGCAATGTTATAATGTTGCCACCCACCTACCCGTACGTATTGTCCGGGAGTCTGCTGAGCCAGAGATGGCTGAAGAGGATGAGTTGGATCCTCGTGTAGGATCCGAAAGGATCGTGGAACCAATGGAGGACGTCGAAGAAATACCAGTGTGCGACGTCGACTCCACCAAAGTACTCCGGTTAGGGAAGAACCTGGACCCGGAGGAAAAGGACAAAATAATAAAAACACTGAAGGGCGCCATCGACATCTTTGCATGGCGCCAAGAAGACATGACCGGCATAAGCCCTCATGTCATCACCCATGTACTCAATGTCAACCCGGACATGCCTCCTGTACAGCAAAAGAGACGCCCGCTCGACTCGGTGAAAGCCGAAGCTCTAGAGAAAGAGGTGGACAAACTTTTGACCAACGGCATGATCCGCGACGTGTACTATCCGGAGTGGCTGGCCAATCCGGTCCTGGTGCCCAAGCCAAACGGGACTTGGCGAGTTTGTATAGACTTCATTGATCTAAACAAAGCTTGTCCAAAGGACTGCTTCCCGCTGCCTAGGATCGACCAAATGGTAGACGCCACTTCCGGATTCAAGCTGTTATCCTTCATGGATGCCTATGCTGGATACAACCAAATAAAAATGCATACGGCAGACCAGGAGTGCACTAGCTTCAGGACCGATAAGGGGGTATACTGCTACCTAGTCATGCCTTTCGGACTGAAAAACGCCGGAGCAACCTATCAAAGAATGGTTAACCGGATGTTTAAAGGCCTCCTGGGGCGAAACATGGAGGTGTACGTGGACGACATGCTCGTCAAATCAAAAGCATGCAACAGCCATGCAAGCGACTTAGAAGAATGCTTTGAAGTTGTCCGGAGATACGGTATGAAACTCAACCCAAAGAAGTGCACCTTCGGGGTCAAATCAGGAAAGTTCCTGGGTTTCATAGTCAGCCAAAGGGGGATTGAAGCAAACCCGGAAAAAATCCAGGCTCTCCTGAATATGCCATACCCCAAGAAGCATAAAGATGTGCAGAGCTTAACCGGAAAGGTAGCTGCATTGAGCCGTTTTATCTCACGGTCCACGGACAAGTGCATACCTTTCTTCAACGTGCTAAAGAAATGCCAAAAGTTCGAATGGTCGGACGAGTGCGAGGAGGCATTCAAAAAGATAAAAGATCACATGGCCAAGCCTCCTATCCTATCGAAACCCGTCCTTGGAGAAGACATGTTTCTTTACTTGGCCGTCTCCGAACACGCGTCAGCGCTGCCCTGGTCCGGGAAGAAGAGAAAACTCAGCATCCCGTGTACTATGTCAGCAAGCGCATGATAGGAGCCGAGACGAGGTACCCGGTCATTGAGAAACTAGTATTTTGCCTCCTGATGGCGTCAAGGAAGTTAAGGCCATACTTCCAAGCCCATCCGATCAAGATTCTGACCAACCACCCGCTCCGGCAAGTTCTCCAAAAACCTGAAGCGTCTGGAAGGCTCCTCAAGTGGGCAATGGAGCTAAGTCAATTCGACTTGCACTACGTCCCCCGGATTTCTATAAAAGGCCAAGCCTTGGCAGACTTCATTATTGAATGTAACGAAGTCGAGGCAACAACAAATACGCCGGTACCACCAAAATGCCACCTGGAGGGTATTTGTAGACGGAGCTTCTAATGAGAACGGTTCAGGAGCCGGAGTGGCTATGATATCACCAACTGGACTGCGACTCTAGGCGGCCCTCCGATTTGACTTCACAGCTTCAAAAAATGAGGCCGAATATGAAGCCCTGATAGCAGGGCTGAAATTGGCAAAAGCTGTAGGAGCCAAAAGAGTGGAAGTCTACAGTGACTCCCAACTGGTCGTAAACCAGGTATCCGGAGAATACCAAACCCGCGGTGAGCGGATGGCCGCGTACGTAACAATAGTCCGAGAACTGCTCCACGAGTTCGCGGACTACAAAATAGAAAGAATCCCCCGAGAAAAGAACGCTCATGCGGACTGTCTGGCTAAGTTAGCCTCGGACAGCGAAATCGAAGAGCTGGGGGTAGTACCAGTGGAACGCTTGGCAGAACCAAGCATCAAAATAAAAGAGACCACACTAACGGTTGGGCAAGAACCCAGCTGGATGGTCCCCATCATAAAATACATAACAACAGGTGAGTTGCCCCAAGAGAGGGCACTGTCTCGAAAGATTCAGTATCAGGCTCATCGTTATGTGATGATGGACCAAATTCTCTGCCGGAGAGGACTCAGCATGCCTTATTTAAGGTGTGTATCGGACCCTGAAGCTAGACAAATCATGCTAGAGGTCCACGAAGGGTTCTGTGGAGATCATACGGGAGGACCCAGCCTCTGAAAGAAAATATTGAGGCAAGGGTACTTGTGGCCAACAATGAAAAAAGATTGTATAGACTATGTCCAAAGGTGTGACTCGTGCCAAAGGTACGCGAACATACCGAGAGCCCCTCCAAATGAGATCACCCTGATGACCAGTCCCTGGCCCTTCGCGGTCTGGGGAATAGATCTCATCGGGTCTCTGCCAACAGGAAAAGGAGGGGTAAAGTATGGAATAGTAGCAGTAGACTACTTCACCAAATGGACAGAGGCTGAGCCTATGAAGACAATAACTGCCAAGAAAGCATTGGACTTTGTTATCAAGAACATAGTGTGTCGATACGGCTTGCCTCACAAAATAGTCTCCGACAATGGAAAGCAATTTGATTGCGAGGAATTTACTGACTTCTGCAACCAACACGGAGTAGTGAAGAGCTTCTCTGCGGTAGCCAGGCCTCAAACAAACGGCCAAGCGCAAGCGGTCAATAAAATCCTAAAGGTCACCTTGAAGAAGAAGCTGCTGGCCTGCAAAAACAACTGTCCTGAAGAATTGCCAAGGGTATTAAGGGCCTACCGGACGACCCCCAGAACCACGACCGGTCACTCGCCTTTTTCAATGGCGTACAGTTGTGAAGCAATGGTCCCGGTAGAAACATTATTCCCATTCCACAGGAAGACGACTTACGATCCTGCCACGAATCAGGCACTGCTTCAAGAAGCTTTGGATCAAGTCGAAGAACTCCGGGATGAGTCTCAAATACGGATGGCTGCTTATCAAAAGAAGGTGACCAAGTATTTTAACTCTAAGGTTAAAAACAGAAAATTCGCTATTGGGGATATGGTCCTAAGAAGGGCTTTCCCAGCCACCCAGGAACCCGGAGTGGGGGTACTTGGGCCAAATTGGGAAGGACCATATGAGATCGAGGACGAGATCGGTTCCGGCACTTACAAACTAAAAAGAATGGACGCAACCACCGTGCCAAGAGCCTAGAATGCCGATCACCTCAGAAGATATTACCAGTAGCGAAATAAAACTTAGACTTTGTTCAAAGGGTTTGTACCGTCCAAATGTATACCTCCTCTACATGTTAAATAAAACTGAGTGCCTTAAAAACAAAGTTTCTATGCCACTCAGGGGGGTACTAGGGTATACCGCACGGACAGACAGAAAAATAAACTAAGTAAAATATCCTGACCCAAAGGGCAGGTCAAAAAGTATGCACAAGAATAAAAAGCATAAGTGTAAAAACCCTGATCCAAAGGACAGGTTAAAAAAAAAAGAAGAAGTATGTGGCAAAAGAAAGATCACATATAAAATATCCTGACCCAAAGGGCAGGTCATATACATATAAATGGCCCGGGGATAGGCCTTAAAAAATATTGTCTCCCCTTCGAATAAAAACTGCTACCTATATATATTGTTCCAAGGCAGCAGCAAATATGTACAAAAAAAAAAAAAAGAGAATAATAAAGGAAGCGGGTGGAATCTTGGTTATACTGGGTCAATATTAAAGCAGCTCAGTCAATGCGCGGAGGAAGGCGAGGTCCGATACGTGCCTCTACCATGGCATCAAGCTTCTTCTTCTTTTCCCAGAATTTGGCAATCATTTCCTCAGGTTTGGGATAGAAGGTAAGCTTGATATTTTGGTCGTTGGTGGACCAAGCCATGTAGACCCCATCATCGAAGCGCTTCGGATACCGGGCGCAGGAAACAGGAGAAAGGAGCTCGGCTCTTTTTGCCTTCTTGATGGATTGCTCCTTGAAGTCCCTGAGCTCCTTCAGCTCCGCAGCTAGAGCGGCCTTGGACTCTATGTTCGCCTGGTGAGTTTCCTCTAAGGATCTCACCTTGGCAACCATCTCGTCCAAAGCCTCCCTGGCCTCCCGGAGTTCCCGCTTAGCCTTATCAGCAGCCTCGCCTTGTGCCCTCAGCTCCTCCTGATGTTGGGCCTCCAACCTGTCCCTCCGTTGGGCCTCGTCCCGGATCATGGCCTCCGCCTGAGCCTCCCTCCATTTGGCCTCCTCCTCTTTGGCCTTAGCAGCCGCCTCTTGGCGCTCAGCAGCCTGTTGGTAGATCTGCCTCTCCGCAGTAAGGTCCTGAAGGACCTTCCTGACGTCGTTCATGTCCCCAAAGTCAGACAGAACGAAGCCGTGGTTTATGATGTTCTTGGAGAGGCGGCCAGCCTCAGCAGCATGCTGAACAATAACACGAGTGTAAGAGAAAAATTCCCAAGAAGAAAAATAAAGGGAAAAGCAAAATTACGAAGTACTTACCACGGTGAGGGTATGGCTGAGGTCCTGGACCTGGAAGATAGAGTTCAGGGAGGCACAAGTGGCGAACCGCTTAGGCGCGCATCGGGTAAGCTGAGAAGCAAACTCGCCGGTCATCTCCGCGGCGAAGGGAGCCAAGGTGGGCCCAAGGAAGCGACGGAACCAGTCCGACAGGGGGTCCAAGTTAAGGTCCCACGGATCCTGGTATTCCGGGTTGTTGATACTCTCCTGTACCTCAACCCGCAAAACCCTCCTAAGGGCTTCCACCTCGGCATACCCCCGGGAGTACTCGTCCATGGCATAGTTATGCTTGGCTATCCGGAGCTCTTGCCTCACCTCATCCCCAGGGACCGGAGTTAGCACAATGTTGGGAGGAGCAGGATGTTCTTCCATGGGGGAGACCCCGCCGTTGAGACCATGGGCAGGAGTGTCGGCTCTCCGAGGCTTCTTGGGCTCATCCTGGGCAATCATCTTGCCCTTGCGCTTACGAATCAGAGCCACCTCAGGCTCCTCTTCGCCTTCTTCAGCTTCCTCCGGAGGGGCCCGGAGCTCTCCCGCACCCTCGACAACTTCCTCAGAAAAGCCCCATTGCTTTCCCTGGCCTTCCCCCGGAAGCACCTCCTCGTCGTCCACTAAATCAATAGTGTCAGGGGAAGCGCTGGAAGAGACCTTCAGGGAAGGGGCTATGGGGGAAGAGGTAAAGGCCGGAGGAGCCACGGGAGTGTGAACTCCGGCAAGCTGTTCCAGGATGGCATCCATAGAGGCACCTGTTTTACAAAAATAGGCAAGTGTTAGATATCCGTGGAAAACCACTTACACAAGATACAGCAAATAAGCTACTCCTACCCGGACTTCCTAATTCGGCCCTAGCAAAGTCCTGAACTTTAATGCTGGCAGCATCATCTCCGAGATAGCTGTCCGAAGGCCGGAACCAGCTGGACGTAATGTAAGCTGAAGGACCTAAGGGAATAGGTTCCGGAAGGCCAGAGCCCATCCGGGACCGACCTAGAAAATCTCCTAAGTTTGAAAAGTAAAATTCCTTCAAACGATCCCCCCACCGGGTCGATGGCATCCTAAACCTATGAAGACGCTCGTCGAACCCTACAGGCCTACGACTGGCGTATTCGCCAATGGAAGGAACATAACGAATTATCAAAGGAGACTTACCGCCGGCACCGGAGGTGCTGGCACCAGGAGCCCCTGAGTTTGGCTCTGGAACTGAAGGCTGAGGCCTGGGGGCTTTTCTCTCCGAAGAATCCTCAATGCGGAGGGGTCTCCCGGCGGGACGATCCCCAATCTCTTCTTGAAGAATCTTGTCAAAAAATTTAGCCTCGGACTTCCCGGCAATCGCCTGGCTCCTTCGTACCACCGGACTCCCCACGCGAAGTCCCCTCCCAGAGGCCGCCTGGGCCTGAGAGTATGCCTTCTCTTGGGCCTTCCGGTAGAGATAGTCTTGGTATTTTTTCTCTGCCGTGGCGATAATCTCGTCCCGGAAGGTCTTCTCCGCGACCGGCGCCCTTACATTGGGACAGATAACCCATGAGAGGTTAGAGTCCTCCACGAATTGATGCGGAAGGATAAGTTTGGCCTTCCTGCAGTTTTCCGTGGTGACCAAACCCCCGACATCGAGATCGGCGCGGTCGTAGGAGGCAAAGGCTTGGGCCCTCCGGAGGAAGGTCTGTGTCGGGGCCGTCCGTTGATAGGGTGGGATCCTCACCCACTCAGTAAGGAGCTCCGGGTGATCCACTGCCCTGAACCCGTAGGAAAAGAAAAAGCGATGGCGATACTCCTTGACGTGAGTCTGCCTATTATACGGAACCACCCCTTCGTTAGCGGGATGGATCCGGAACCCATAGAAACCGTCCTTAAGTTTGTCCCCTTTCTTGGGGACGGATACAAGTTCATAAAAATACAAAATTTCCGCCGGGCGGGGAGATCCCCATCCGCGGGCGGCATAAAAAATAAATAAGCCTGAGAGCAGGCGATAAGCTTGAGGAATGAGTTGGTATGGCGCAAGGCCGACAAAAACAAGAAAATTAACAAAGTAGTCCTGAAGTGGGAGCATGGCACCGGCGATCAGGTGCGTCTGGCTCCAGGCTCCGCAGCCGCCGTAATAATGGTTAGACGTCTCCGAGTCGCGAGGTGGCCGGTGATAGGTCCCTGAAGTGGAAGGTTTGATCCCAGCAACGTCCACAATATTCTCCAGTTGATGGGGACAGGTTAAGGTGGAATGAAGCTCAGCCGCTTCCCACCCGGTTGCTCGGGACTTATACCCATCCTGGGCAACGGGTCCCAGGGAAACCTCCTCCAAAGTGGCCATGCATTTCCCGCTCTTCTTCGAGGACTTTGAACCAGAGGCAGACATTTTCTATTCAGTGAAAAACAAAAAAGAAAGAGAAAATTCCAGCAGTTAGGTCCCATACCAAACCCTAAGTCAAGAAAAAGGGAATGGGGGTCCCCTAACAGCTGGAAAGAGGCCCCCTCCGGACACGTGTCACATGGGAAACCCTAGAAAGATTCCCTGAACAAGTGTCGGGTGCAGTAAAATCGCAGAAGGTGGTTTTACACAGTAAGGGGAACAGAAAGAAAAAGACCCTATTCTATGCCCTAAGCAACCGTTGAACGAAGAACGTATGGTTTTCTTCAAATGTACAATAATAACAGAGGCATGATAATGGCGATCCTACAACTAAAGCAGTAAACACAAAACAGAATACATGAAGAACCTAAACACTTGCATGCCCAGAAATCTCAAAATGCGAACCCAGAAAAAACAAACAAAGCAAGTAAAAGCATGTCATTACCAAAGGATGCAAGAAACTTACAGTGAAGTGTTGAACTGGGGGTCCTGATTTTAGTCGAGTAAAGACGAGAAGGACTGATAACAGCAAGCAAGGAAAAACTAGGAAAAATGGCAAAGTGTTCAAAAGGTTCGTGCTGTTTTTGAAGAATTTTCTCTCTGGGAAATTCGAGCAAAAATGGCAAGGAATGGAAAGTAACCGAAATGAAGGAAAGATGGTGGCTTTTATAGGCAAAAGTGCATGAGGAACAGGCGTCACCACCTACCAATCGAATGGTGGGGGAAACGCACGATTCAAATACCCAAAGATCAACGGGCCAGATTGAGTTGCAATAAAGGCGGTGGAAACGTTTGAGTATCCGTCTGACACCATTAATGCGCCGCATCAATCAATGGGCATGAAACGAATCGACCTCTGCAAAAAGCGAATCACTGCATTTAATGCCATCATTAGATGCACCTTCACGCGCCCCAAGCTCGTGCCGGGAAACCGAGGAGTCGGCCGGAGACACCTCTGCAAAAAGCGAATCGCTGCATTAAATGCCATCATTAAATACGCCCCCACGCGCTCTGAGCTTGAGCTAGGGAACCGAGGAGTCAACCGGAGGCACCTGAGCAAGCCTTGGTTTATTTGCCAAGTAAACAAGGCTTGGGGGGTAAATGTTGCCCCTGATTTCACCCAATATACGTGGACCAATCGAACAGGGACACGTGGATCAGATAACTTGTAAATATTTGCTAAGTCTTTGTATGCCACAAGGAAGCACCCTGGGCATAGGTCCCGGAGGAGGCACCCGGAGTGCAAGGTGCTCCCGGAAGCTCGCATAACATTAAGCTTCTCCGTGAGGTGTCAGGCTTCTCCTGAGCAATCAAGTCGCATTTAATGCTGCATGGGAGGAAGCGTGTTGGGACTGCAACACGCAATAAAGTCTGACGGCACAACCTCCAAACAGCAGCGCCACAGTAATGATCATTTAAGTCTAGCGACGGCTACTCTGCGAAGAGTCACATCAATCACAAGGCAAAAAGGACATTCCTCATAAAAACCCCTACAAAGACCTAGGGATTTGACCATGCATTACTCATGGTATATTCATTGGGAATACCCAACTTTATGGATACTTACAGATACGTTTGTAAGAACAATTCTAGGGATTACCCCACCAAAACACTATAAATACCCCCTCAAAGCTCATTAAATGGGATCGAGAATCTTGGGCTGCATATGAGCAAGAAGAGTAAATACTCACCAAGAACATTCTCTGTATTTATAAGGGTGACATTCTCTCAAGTGTAGAATCTGTATTAAATACATCCATTAATAACAAAGACTCGTGGACTAAGGCTCATTAACGCCCCAACCACGTAAAAATCCTTCTCTCACTTTCTTACAGCTCAATACTATAATCATATTTTAGTAGTTGCCGAAAATCTCGGTCAACAATTGTATATATATATATGCTATACACTTTAACTAACTAAGTTATTAATATATATATATACTTTTTTGAAAAAGAATGTTATGTGATTCAAACCTATGACATTGTATAATATGCTATACACCTTAACTAACTAAGTTATTAATATTTTTTGTTTACAATATACTTAATTTTACTTAAATAAAAGCTTAATAATTTTTTTTTATTTTTTATTTTGGCCCCCCAAAGGTTTGGGCCCTAGGCACGGGCCTAGTCTGCCTATACCTAGGGCTGACTTTGTATATTTGTCATGTTTGATGTGTGTATTCTATCAAATTTTTTTAAGAAAATTTATAATAATCTATGTATTTAACGGCATTGATTTTTTTAAACTGTAAAAGAAATGTGACATTTAAAAATAAATATAAAGTTATTTATAAATTACAGATGTGATTTAGTTAATGACATAAGTGTAATAAAATGATAATATTATGATTAAATATTAAGTAAAAGTAGATATTATTTAATAATTGACACTTATGGTAAAAACAAAGAGAGAATGCAAAAGAAAATGTAAAAGAAAATCTCCTTAGCACTAGAGTAATAAAATTATTATTAACATAAACAGACTACACATCTCACCTAAAATATATTTAAATATATACACATTTATAAATGAGATTATTTCACAAATACATAAAAATTATAAAAATATGGTTGTACGGAATTTTAAATATTTTTACGATTTTTATAATTTTGTTTAAAGAAAATACGGTTTTTTTATGTTGTACTTTTATTTATTTGTTGTTGATTTTTAATTCTGTGTATATTATTTTTTGTTGTTGTTTTGATGTTATTTTCTTATTAGTTTTAAGTAATTTTTGTGTTATTTCTATGAAACTGTAAAAATATATATTTAAAAAATCTTTACAAAATTATAGTTTTTTTATATAAAATTATAGTTTTTCTTTTTAAATAAAAAATAGTGTCTTATATCCTTTTATAAAATTTTGCGGCAAAAGTGCTTTAAACACTGGTAGGGCCAATTACCAATTTAAATTGAGCCGGCTGAATAAGAATAAGGGTAAAAAATATAGGAACATTAGATAAAAAAAACAAATTAATAAAGAGCATGGCTCCCTAGAATTGCGATTCCCAAATTCCCAATTAAATAGCAGTACTTTATAGTTTATACAAGTCATTACATTAAATTTAATTACGAATTGGAGCCCTCGGCCTCGGACGCCTTTTAGCATTGGTGCTTATATTCTGTATTAGCATTACTTAAAATGTTATAATTAGAAAAGGTATTCATCGGTGATGATGCCAATTAAGTAATTAACAGAGTTGGTTTATATATATTCTGACAGCTTATAAAAGCAAAACTACGTGCGATTTCAAAATAGAACCACAGAATTATAATTTAGGCACTAATTCAGTCGAGTCAGGAGGAAGTTTCTACTCTCTATGATCCAAAGCCAAAAAAGTACTCAAAAAAAGAAAGAAACATAAAAAACTGGATGCTCTTAATTCAACATTTTTATATTTAATAATATATATTTATATTATTTATCATTTAGATGAGAAAATGATTTTCTTTATCAAATTTCTTGACAAGGATTGTTCCAAACATATACAGCTGTTCATTATTCATTCTTTCTTAAACTTTGAAAAGTCACGTGGATTTCATATGCTGACTGATCATTGGGCTTTCCATGTCCAAAACTATTGTGTAGAATAGATTCTTGTTTAGGTTTGGTAGAGCAAACAGGCGTAGGCATGAATCCAATGCTCCAAACAAAGCCTATATATGAAGTAAGAAAGCTAGCATATGTATCTGTTTGGCTCTTAGTCTTTTGTAGTTATCGAGTTACAACCCCAAATGGAATATCCTTAACCCAAGCCCAAAGATCAATTCATCCCATGCATGGGATCCTACCTTTGCCTGCGCTTTTGCAGATATGTCTCTTTAGGTAATAGGAAGCAAACAAGGGCTCAATGTCAATCTATATGACACACAAATTAGTCCTTCCACTCAATTTCTACACCACATACTAATATTTTCATTTTTTTTTAATATGGCGCGGAATTTGTTTTAAAAAAATACTGTGTTTTTTTTTTTCAAAATACTGTATAGGTTTTATATTATGTACTGTAATAAATTTTCACTATTGTTTCACGGTTGTTTTTTAATGGTTCTATTATTATTTTTAATTGTTCTGTTTTGTTGTTTTATAGTTCATTTAGGTTGTTTTATAAAAAAATAGTATTTTGTAAAAACATCCGTGACAATAAAATTATAAACTTTTACCTAAAATTTAGTATTTTTGTTTCTTATAAATATATGTATTTATATAGAGGGTGCCCTAAGTTAATTTGAGCCCTAAAAAAATAATTTTTTTAACTCTTTTTATAAAAATAAATGGTACTTTTAAAATTATTAAAAAACATATGTATATTATAATTTTTTTTTTCCATTTGGGCTCTTGATTGATAGGAGTACATCCTAGGCGTAAACGTAAGAAAAATTTTTATGAGACACCTAAATTTAAAAATTATTTACAGAAATAACTTTGTTTTTGTGAGTAAAAAGGATTTTTACATATCATACCCTTTTTTCTATCTTAATATTAAATATACCTTACTCAATCTAATAAGCTATTTCTTTGCCTTATATACATATTTAATAACATTTTTTTTTTCATGTGTAGTATTTGAAATTTTCTTTTTTACTCTTTTTCTCACTCTTTTATTTTATATTTTCTTTTACGTTTAGCCTACTTTTCTTTCTTTTTTTTATGCCTTCACCCCATGATAATTTTTTTTTTACTTATTTGTTCTTCTTATTTTTTTAATCATTCAAATTTTTATATTTCTTTTCTCACATTTTAAAAAAAATATTTCTGATCACATTACTACTTAGTTGAATTTAAAAATGATATTACTATAATCTAATCTTCAATATGATTATTTTAAGACAAAGGAAACATATATATATTCTTTTTTATTTCCAAAATAATAATTGAATTGCTCATAATACCAATAAAATTTTATTTTTATTTAAGTTAACAACTTAAGTTTATTTTTAAAATTTAATTCATTGGACAACTAATTAGTTTCTACCATAAAAATATAATAGTATTTTTTATAAACTAAATTTAATACAACAAACTTAAAGTTACTAAAAATATATCTTAATTGGCAACATAGATATTAAAAATTTAGCTAATAAATTATGTAAGTTGTTTTATTTAATTGTAACACATAAGTTTTTTTTTTTTAAAAAAAAAGTAATTTAAAAGTTTCTTAAACAACAAAACAACATAATATAATATGAAAATAAATATATAATTTTATTTTAATGCATTAGTTTCTTAAATACCTTTGAAAGTAACACAGATGTTGTCAAAAAAAAGTAATGTAAATTTTTTAAGTCATTTAGTTACTCTTCGGATATTAAGCCTAAAAAAATTCACTCGTTAACTAAATAAAAATTAGAAACTAAAGGGATATTTTTATTTTTTTTTAATGACAAAAAAATATATGTTTCCCACATATTAAAATGATCATTTTAAGGAGTGGGTTGCAATTGTATTTTTGAGCTAAAATAATTAGGGTGTAATTGGAATTTTTTTTTTTTTAAAAAAAAAAAACTATGAAAGAAATAAAAATATTTTTTTTAATGAAAAAGACACATGTTTTAGTTTAACAAAAAAGTAAATTTAAATAATTAAAGTGCAAGGAGTGCACATGTTTTTTTGATTTTCACAATAGAGAAGTTTGAATATATTTATACACAGTACTTATTTACTGATATGGAACGTTAGTATTAAGTAATTATTTGTGTAAAGTTATTTTTGTAAATAGTTTGATAATAATGTATATTATTGAAAAAATCCCGGTTAGCCTTAGTCTAGAACCACCTCTGTTTATATATAAATATATATATATATACATATGGGTATGCTCTTAATGGTTGTTACCCATGTATAGGTATTTTATTCTTGACCATTGGATCAAATATCTAATGATTGATATTTAAAATCATTAATCAAATATTAAAAAATTAATATTTCCTATTTTGTTATTCTCTATATTCCTAAAATAGATAAAACTATTAATAGAAATAAAAAATTTATAAATGGAATTGTTATTTAAAAAATAAAACACACTAAAAAAACTAACAAACTATTTTTTTTTAATAAAAATCATTTTAAAGATTAAAAAGAAAAAATACGTATATTTATCTTTTTATAAAAAATTTTCAAACTAGAATTCTAAATTGCATTACTGAAAATAAAAAAAATAATAATTTTAAGCTCTGTAATACATATAAAAGGTATAAGATTTTTTCTAAACCTAAAATCTTTAATTTTATAATAATTAACAATTATTTATATGTTTTTATTTTTTTTTAAATACTTGAGCTTACCAAATCTATAAGAACAAAACCAATGAAGATAATTTTAACCAAAAAAAAATGAAGAAAAAAGTGTCATAAACATTATTAAATAATGGCAATTGCCAACACAAGAATTTCATGCACAAAAAATTATATTTGACCCCTAAAGAAGATTATCATCTTCCAATCCTAAAAATATAAATAATGAACAACATCTCATTAGTTATTCTAGGAGAATGATGCATGGTAATATCAAAAAAATCATTGGATGATAATAATATTTATCTAATAATGATAGCCTAAGTAAGAACTAAGAAGTATTGTAGCGTTTTATTTTTAAGAGTATGAATAATATTAAGACAATTGGATTCCACAATCAAGCTCTTATTCTCCTAATAAAAAAACACATTAATATACATGAAAATAATTTTTAGTTTTACAATAATAAATTATTAATAAACTCACAATTTCATAAATTAATAAAGTAGTAATTTTAATTAATTTTTAAAAATAATTTATATTTTTTTTTCAAACTATTAGTTGTAATTATTATTTCTAATTTTATAAAAAATAAATATATTTTTTTTTTAAAAAAAATAATTGTTAGAAACTTACCATAAAATGTTATTAGATTATTACCTTATTAATTTTTTTTAGTTCCCATCAATGGGTATTACCCATTAAGAAGTATTCCATATATATATATATATATATTACACACGTATATGTATATGGGTATTACCCATTCATGAGTAGTATTATGAAAATTTGAGTTTTTATGTTTAGTGTTTCTATATAATTAAAAAAATCTCTCATTCTTACATTATATGAGTTAGAATTGTTCCATCGACCGAAAAAAAAATTGGGAAAAAAAGTTAAATTTGACTCATCTATTTTTTATATAAATATATTTTAATATAGTATACAAAGTAATACTTTTTTTAATTAAATAGTTAAATTAAGTACAAAAATTTAAAATTTTCTTTTATTATTCGTTATTAGATCAATATCTAATAGTTTAATATTTTTAAAATTAATATTTATAGTTAAATTGCTTCATAATCATCAATAGGTAATAGAGAAACTTACAAAAAAAATGGAATTTGGGTTAACTCTTATAAAAATACTGTCACGCGGAAATCTTTTCAAAAATACTGTATTTTTATAAAATACCAGTAAAACACAAAGCAGAACAACGCAAAACAACAGTAGAACACCAGTATAACACCAGTAGAACACCAGTGAAAACTTAACACAGTATACTGCAATATGAAACTTATAAAAAAATACAGTAAAAAAGTAAAAAATACCGCCTGACAGTATTTTTGTAAAAAAAATGAGAAAAGTTAGTATACCATGTAAATTTCGCTAAGTAATACCTAATGATTCATATATATTTATTATTTATAGTATAGGCTCTCTAGTAATTAATCTAAGACAATAATGGCAAGCTTCTTTAACTTTGTTAGTTAACTGGGATTGAATAAGGAATGCTTTTCATGTGGTGTTAGATTTATATTATTGTCAATCAAATAAAGAAGGAAAAAGTATTGTTAGGAAATCCATTTATTGGGTCAATTATTTAGGGCTTTTTACTACACTTATTTGACCTATTTTCTATTTTTAGATTAAATTTTATTCAATATCTCTAATATATATTTTCCAAATTTTGTTTTTGTTTTTCTTTGATGAAGAATTCCAATTGTGTACTGTTATGTACATTTGAACGCGTGGCTTCATTCTTATTAATATGGGTAAATATTATTTTGGACCCTCTATTTTACAAAAGTTACCAATTGGACCCTGTGTTTTGTTAAATGACAAAATGGACCCTGTATTTTCTAAAATAGTACAAATAGGACATTGAATTGATTTTTTGTCAAAATAAAGTTTAATTATAATCCGATCTAAAAGTGCTATGACAAAACTGTTTATATTTTTTGTATCTGTTCGTATTAAGCATTGTCTTCAAGTTGGTTGTATTAAAAAAAAAGTTGTCAAAAATGAAGCTCAGGGTCCTATTTTTACTATTTTAGAAAATACAGGGTCCATTTTGTCATTTAACAAAACACAAGATCCAATCTGTAACTTTTGCAAAATACAGGGTCTAAAATAGTATTTACCCTATTAATACAAGACTAAAAAGATTAACTTAAAGTTTTTTTACGCGAATTATGACTATGTATTATTATACCCTTTAATTTTTTAGTTTGTTACAAATAATATTTCAATTATTTTTAGTGTTGTAAATTAATTATTTTGTTAAGTTTTAAAAATAAGATATTGACAGCTAAACTACTTGAATTTTAAATTTTTTAATATTTAACCACGAAAATTGATTTTTGGAGGCAAAACTACCTAAACTCTCATTCCGTTTTGTTCTGTACCCCTCCGTCTAAAAATCACAATTAAATACCATAGTAGACTGCTCAGGTGTACACACTTGTACACGTGACAAATTTTTATTGGGTACATAATTTAATTATTTTAAATATTAGAAAATTAATTAAATTTTAAAAATAATTTATCTTTTAAAAAGAAAAATAATTTAAAAAATAAAAAAAATTCTATTTTCTTCTTTTTTTTTCTTTTGTAACCCTCGACATCTCTTCTTCTTCTTCTTCTTCTACCAATACCACAACCAGAAATTCGACGTACCCGAATCCAAAAAATTTCCACCTCAATCTGTTTCACCATGAATTTTCAGGCCAACCACTCCAAACGAATCGTCGTATGCGGCGACAGATTCATTGGAGTATGCACAACTCACTTGCTAGCCAAAAACGGCGCCCCCGTAACCCTCGTCAAGAAATCTTCAATCGCCGACGCCGCCTCAGGTAAAGCAAGAGGCTTTCTCGCCGTAGACTGGTGCGACAGCAGACCCGTCTCTTCTCTCGCCCGAGCTAGCTTCAATCTTCCCAGTTCGCTCTTCGAAGAACTTGATGGCCACAAATCGTACGGTTATAGAACCTTTGACATTCTAGTCTCACTATCTTCGAAACCCTAAACAAAAATCCTCCCTCCTACGGTTCTCGATCCTCCAAATTAAAGTCGTGGATCGACAGTAGTACAGCTCGGAGCCCAAGAACGATCAGAATAGTCGAAACCACGGCTCAAGTTCATCCCCAACTCCTTGCGAGGACATTGATTTCAAAGCGGTGGAGAGTTACGACGTTGAGATTGTGATAGGGAAGGTAGAACGAGTTGAGTTGGAGGAGGAAGGAGGACAAGTTAACTCAGTGGTTCTTGAAGGTGGAAGTGTGATTGAGTCGAACGCCGTCGTTTTGGCACTCAGACCATGGAGTGGGAAGTTTGAGCTTCTGTCTTGTTTGTGTAGGGTTTTTGGTTTATGGGGAGCACAATCGAATTTTTGGGGGTGGTATTGGTAGAAGAAGAAGAAGAAGAAGAAGAAGAAGAAGAAGAAGAAGAAGAAGAAGAAGAAGAAGAAGAAGAAGAAGAAGAAGAAGAGGAAGAGGACGAAGAAGAATAGTTGTCAAGGGTTACAGAAGAAAAGAAAAAGAAAAAGAAAAAGAATATAATTTTTTTTATTTTTTAAATTATTTTTCCTTTTAAATAAGAAATTATTTTTAAAATTTAATTAATTTTCCAATATTTAAAATAATTAAATTATGTGTGTTGACCTCGCTTTTAGTCAACGACAACGAGTCTGATTTAGTAAGCGATAAGTGATTTATAACAATCGATATATAATAAAGCAATTTAAAGACACAAGAATTTTATAGAGGTTGAGCCCCGAGCAGTTCGGTAATAGCCTAATCCTCGTTATTTGTATTGACTTAAGAACAAGGAGAAATGTTCCTTTTCTTATATCTCTTACAACAGTATCTCTGAATATGTATTCTTAGATAATTTCTTTAGGGTATAGTCTCGACTAAACTGTTTGCGACCTTTTGCCCAGTGAACATGCATCACTATTTATAGGGCTATATGCTTGGAGAGGAAGTCTTTCCCCTCTCGTTACAATGGATATAAACAGAAAGATCGTGGGATTAATGCTGAGTACAAAGATCGTGGGATTGATGCAGAATACACTAATCATGGGATCGTGTGTATGCCATATCCCTGTAATCTGATCCCCAAGCTATAGGGATTTCATTGATGACTCATAATGCGAAAGCTGAATTCGCTAAGTGTTGGTTGCCCTGTGCGGATTGCTTATTGCTTTGCTCTGGGCATGCCAGCGAGGCATCCTGCTCGGACTATTCCCTCCGAGCAGATACTCCAAGTGGATTACACGTGTCACCATTATGCGATGCCACGTCAGAGTGCAAAAATTGGGATAACATTTGCCCCCAAGTCTATACGGGACTTCCGAAGTAGCGTGTAGACTTCATCCGAGCTGCTTCTGCCTTTGGATGGGGAGACGTGTCAAGGGCGACTATCCGAGACTCGATGTGAGGCTGACTGGGCGTCCCTTCAATTTTCGGCTAATAAATGCTCTGACAATTAATATTTCGAAATCTGATTTTCTGTCACCACGGCTGGCACCTGCACTTGATTATTTTTGATTTCCCATATTTGCTTTTAAGGAGGGAAACTGAGGCGTTGGAGGTTCCTTTGAAATGATTACCTCTTTTCGTGACTTGCTTATAAATATCAACCAGCATTGGCACATAAACTCATTTTCACCATCCTTCCTTACTAAGTGAGTTCAGAGCGAAAAGAGAGGTTCTTGGCTTCAAGTTTGTTGAAGTGCCTTCATCGAAACTACTTGTTGGATTGATGTTGCTTGAACCCAGATATTTGACTCTTGACTAAGTTTTTGATCCTTTATGCTTATTTTTGCATGTTTACATTTCGAATTCACCTTCGACTTTGCTGTAGAAAATATTTAGGAAACCCTGGGTTCAGAAACTCTGTGATTCTTCTTTGCCATAGCTTCATGTGATTTTACAGTCCATAATGCTTGCTTTTTGAACTGCATAATGCCTGTCTTTCATCTTGCTTATTCTAAGCTTCATGAAATTTTTCGCCTTAACTCGAGAAAATTTCAAACTTCTTGAGTTTTGACTTTTCTTTGAACATTCTTGTTCTTTAATCTGTTGAGTACTCCTAGTCGGCATATTTTCTTGTTTATCGTTCGATATTCCGACCAAACACTCATCTTATGTGTTGTCTTTTGTAGATGAACCCAGGTGAGTTCTGGGAGAGCGAACATCGGATCGACCAGGACCTGCTTCAACTTTTGCACGAGAATCCTCCTCGTCTTCGTTCTAGCACACCTTCTTCTAGTGAAGGACATTCTCCAAATCCTATACCCAGCCATAGAATGATGGCTTGTACAAAGAAAACAATGTGTCTGGCTGATGCATCTGATCCTCAAGTGGCTCGGTGTGCCACTTTTCCCAGCGCCGAACATCATCCAACCGTTCGGGTGGAGGTGGATCATGAAGGGGACGTTGAAGTCCAGTAGATTGAGGAGCAGGACGATGTTCGTCCTAGCAGTTCCTCCGATGCAGAGGAAGAGGCAGAGGTTGAACCCCTAAACTACAGGGAGTACAACGAGGCTGGGGAGCCAGTCGATGCTGACGGAGACGTCCTGGTTGAGGGTGTGTACTACGTCAGTGAGGAACTTACTGTTGCGGTTCCTTATAGAAGGCAAGGTCCCTTGGGCACCAGGTGGGTAAGCCCTTCGTACAGGGTTACTGAGGCGCGCCATCGGACTCTCGACCAGGGCAGATACCTGGGCGAATTAGATTGCTACATTCCCGCCCACAACAATCGTGTCACAAACCCTGAAAGGGAGATGTGCACCTGGTCGGGTGCCCATGCCCAACAAGGGGCGTTGATGCCTTTGCATCAATACTTCAAGAATGTGGCGGACTTCTTCGACCTTTGCCCGGCCCAGTTCATTCCTAAGGGCATTAAATATCTGTCTGCCCTCTTTGTCCTCTACGCTTCCCAAAAGTGGGGTATGCCTTCTCTTCACGAAGTCAGCTGGTTTTTTGATTTGAAGTCCACCCCTAAGCAAGGCAGGTCGGGGTACTTCTATTTCTCTCAACCAGACTTCAAATGGTTGACGGGCACCGATGATTCGGCCATCAGCAAAATTGGGCATTTTGCTGATGAGTACTTCATGGTGGACGGCACGGGCATCACTCGCACTCGGTTCCAGCAGATTCCGACATATCACTACCCTCCTCTCACTCTTGCTCTCCGGGATAGAGCTCAAAAGCTTTCTCGACTGCTGGGGGAAGACCGGAATATCATGCAGTTAACCTCCAAGGATAACTTTGTGAAGTACGGGCTCTATCCCAAGGACTTCATTCCCAAACCAGTGAAGGGCAGGAAGAGGAAATCTGATGCTGGACGGGTTGAACGAGCTCATCGTGAGGATGAGTTGACTCAACTGAAGCACGAGGCTAAGTTGAAGGGAGGTGCAAGGGCCAAGCAATATGCTCAGGAGCCATTGAATCCTGAAGATGAGGCTGAGGAAGAGCAGGTGACTCCGCTCATGAGGAGGAAGAAACTTTCGGCCCCGCCCAGGCCTCTTGAACATGCGATTCACATAAGGGAGCCCATCTCACTTGCTCGGCCGTCCCCTCCCATGCTTGGAAAAGGGAAAGTTGTTATGTCTGAAATAAGAACGATGTCAGGTGATGATGGACTTTTGATCCTTACTTGGGCCATCACTTTGCATGCCACTTCATCTTGTTTTAAGCTTCTTGACTATTATGCCTCATGTTTTCTCTAACCATGTTGTTTTTCGTTCTCTACAAACATGTCTCGGCAGATGCTTGACACTCTGAAGAAGAGAATGGGCGGAAGCTCTAGCACCTCTCCTCCGGCCAAGAAGTCTAAAGGCGGTGAGGGGTCCTCTTCTAAGGAAAAGAGGCCTGCTGGGGAGGTCATTAATCTTTTTGAGGAGCTAACAGCTGCAAACCGCTCTACCCCAAAAGCTACTAAGTCCAAGCAGTCTCGGGGAGGAAGCTTGGACAGGTCTAAACCACCAAAGGGTGGGTCTGAGTTAGTCAGAAGTGAACCCGAACAGGTGCGGGCCCTTACTCCACCTTTGCCGGTGCTTCCAGAGGCCAAAATAGATGCTTCCCCACTATATGAACCGACTGGTTCCTGAGGTCACTGAGCAACTGGCTGGTGCTGACAATGACTCTTCTTTGGAGCTGCTGATGGGCGGAGTCTTGAAGGAATTCACCAGGGTAAGTCTTTCTTGACGCTTTCCTTTAACTTTCTTTACTTAGCTCAAATGCTAAAGTTTTTTCTTTGTGTAGGCCGGTCTGAAGTTGGCCTACACCTACTCCCGGGCTAAGTCTGCTACTTCCAGGAACACGACTCTGTCCAACACCTTGAGGGCGGAGGTGGACTTGGCCAAGAAGGATGCTGACGACGTCAAGGTAGAGCTAGGAGCTGTTCGAATGGAGCTGGGTGAAGCCAACAAGAAGCTCTTTACCGCTCAGAAGAAGATAGCTGAGCTGACTAAGGATCTCGAGGTTTCTAATCGTCTTGAAGAGACCATCGAGACCTTATCTGCTGCAGTGAATTGTAATACCCGGAATTAAGAAATGGATTAGCAAAACCCTAACTAGATAATTATGTATAATGGAGGAATTATATTATTATATAGTTCAATATATGTGATTTTCTATGAATTTTAATATATTAAAGACCCCTGAGCCAGGGGATTTTGGTAATTATGACCCGAGAAGGGTAAAATGATGAAATTAATTTAATTACGTGCTTAATAGAACTATATTATTATATAGTATGCCTGTGTTGTCTTTTCAGGTGTGTTCTAACAGGTTAGCACGGTATAGTCACAACCGGGAATTTCAGGCCGAATCGGGTTTGGGCCTGAAATGTAAATTGGATTGATTTAATTGGCATTTTATTGATGAGTGATAATCTGAAATTATTGTGAATTATTTATGCATGAAATGACTTATTTACCCTTGTGAGGGTGTAGGTGTGAATATTAAGCCATGGGGGCATTTTGGTCATTTGACCCCTAATTACTATGTTTGATTAAAATTGATTTTTCATGAAATGAATTGATTTTTCTGGTTTTCACTCATTGTTGGCTGACCCTTCCCCTCTCTAAAACCCTCTCTTAATTTTCAATCTAAGTTGTGAGAAATAGCTTGATTTTGTGGTGGATTGTGAGGAAAAATTTGTTGGAAGCTTGGAGCTTGTTTGAGCAAGAGATTAAGGTAGCTTTCCATGATCTTAAACTTGTTTTAGCTGCTGAATTATTATGGGAAAAAGCATGAATTATGTGATGTTCTCTTGATATGCATGTGTTTGGATTTAAGGGTTTTCATGATATTATGTCTTTGTTCATGCTTGAAGGTTGTTGTGGGTGATTTTAGGTAGTGATATTATTGAAAATTATGAGTTAGAATGATTCTTTAGTTGATCTTTGCAACTGTGAATTGGTGTAGAGTTTATCCTTGAACTCTAGCTCTTGTATGTGTGTTCATTGAGGAATTTTGCTCAAAGTATTGAGCTTGTGTTTATCTTGCTTAAATCTGAATTTTTGATGTGTTTTAAATCCTTAATATTTGCTAGCTGCTGTAAGTGGATTAATTGTGAATTTGGTTGTGAAAAGCAAGCTTGAGTTCATGGAACTCAAGCTTGGTGCTTTAATGGCACTTTTTGATTTTTAGTGAAATTATTGTGTTTAAGTTGTGGAATATGTTTACTATGACATATATTGATGCTCTCAAAAGTTTGGGAATGTTTGGGGATGATTTGAGTGAGTTTTGGGGGTTTAAAGATTGAGAAATTTCGTGTTCTCTGCCCACACAACCGGAATTCCAGTTGGTTCAGGGCTGCTCCAACCGGAATTCCGGTTGGAAGTTCATCGAGAAATGCTGAATTTTGTTTTGGCCATAACTTTTGACTCGGGACTCCGTTTGGGATGTTCTTTATACCGTTGGAAAGCTCTTTTTGAGCTCTATGTGATTATCTGTATTTGAAATGCCATGAATTTATTTTATGAATGTGAAATCAGGGGTTAACCCTATTTGTGAAAATCCCGGATTGTGTGTGACTAGGATTACCGGCACCTGGTCAGGAGCATCCGGGGATTTAGAATCTCTACTATTGCGGGACATCAAGTAAGACAGTGATTAGCACGTAGAGTATGCGCAGTGGTGCTTATATTGAGAATGATATGCATGAATGTTTAGTAACCGAGATTAGGGTTATTATCCTAATAGGAACGGTCTAATAGCCTAGGGTTATTACCCTAGTGATATATGTGTATAAATGCCATGCCATGTTAATTGAAATGAGATTTAGGGATAATGCGCTCAAGGCATAATCAGGTTGGACTCGGTACTCATAACCGAGATGAACCACTTCTAAGGCCTTAATGTATTTAGACGTGTGAGAGTAACACGTGGGTCTACGTCATGTAGATTTAATTAGATGTGTGAGCGCAACACATAGGTCTACGCCACGTAGACATAAATGGGCATGATGAGATAATGATCAGGTCTGTGCTATACAGACATATGTGAATGAGCATATTATATTTGTTATGATTTATACTGTCTTGCTGGGCTTGGCTCACGGGTGCTCTACTGTCCAGGAAAGGGTAAGTCAGTGGCTGATCAACCATGAGTTTGAGGAGCAAGATGAAGAATGTACATGTTTAAGCCATATCAGACCAAGCGAGTTAAGGGTCTATCAGTGATGAACTTTTGAATTCTATTTTGCCGTTTAGGTCGGCTAGAAAGAAATGAGTTGTAATAGCGTTTGTAAATATTTTTGGGATCCCAACTATTTTAAAAGTTTAAATATTTATTTTCATTCTGTTTAATATAAAAGTTTAAATTCTGCGCTATTTTGATTAGTGATCTCGTTTAGGGGATTAGGGTTTCATAAGTATTTTGGGTAGCGTGCCTAATTATTCACGGCGTTACATGAATAGTCTTCAGGATGAGAGGACTTCTCTTCGAGTAGTTCTTCATCAAGTGGAAGAGGAGAAGAAGTCTAAGGAGGAAGAGCTTTCGGTCGAGGTGACGAAGCTGAAAGAGTGTTGGAAATTATTTTACCAGGATCTTAGATCTACTCACAAGTATGTTGATTAACACCCTAAATATGAACTTCTAAAACGATTATGAAATAAACACATATAAAGTATGAGAAACCTTACATTGGGTGCAGCGGAATAAAATATCTCCTTCCGTTCAGATCTCTAACCCTTGTATCCTTTCTGTCGCAGAGTATTATCAAGATCTGAACCTGGATCTCTTTCTCTCCTTCTTTAGTGCTGAAACTCCTTCTTGTTGAATGTCTTTCTTCACGATCTTCCTCACTATGATTGAGGTATCACTTGCTTTGTGTGGGAACTACTCTAACACTAAGTGGTTTCAAAATTTCAAGGAAGAAGAAGAGTATGAAGTGGCTGCTAGGGTTTAGAAAGAGAAGGCTCAGGTTTTTCTCTGAAGGAAAGTAGAAGTAAAAGTGTGAAAGTTAAGTGTAAATTTCCTGAAGCATTCACTCTCTATTTATAGCATTCCACTAGGGTTAGGTTTGAATTATTTGGCATTAAAATAATGAAAATATCAGATGAAAAAACCTATAAAAGTGGCCGGCCTAGGCAATGTGGATTTGGGCCTCACTTTTTGCAATTTTGCAGTTTTATCATTTCTGCATCTCATTTTCTCAAAAATGCCAATTTTCAAATTCAACCATTTAAATGCCAATTCTAACTATTTAATAACTATAAATAATTATTAAATTATATTTTTATCATATTTATTAATTGAACCATACAAAGTATCTTAATTAACAAATATGCCCTAAAAACTCTTTCTTTACAATTTCGCCCTTACTTAGTGGAAAATTCACAAATAGACATAGTCTAATTTGAGAATTATAATTTATTAATAAAAACCAATTAAATGAGTCTTACAAGTAATATTGTCTCAACTAGTAGGGGGACCATGGGTCTATATAACCGAGCTTCCAATAAGCAGATCAAGAATTTATAACCTAAATTCACTGACTTATTAATTCTTCGTTGAATCCACGCATAGAACTTAGAATTGCACTCTCAGTATATAGAACGCTCTATATGTTCCACCATAAAGACACGTCATTAGTTATCAATTGTTATAATCCTAATATGATCAATGATCCTCTATATGAATGATCTACACTTTAAAGGGATTAGATTACCGTAACACCCTACAATGTATTTTATCCTTAAAACACTTAACCCCGTATAAATGATATTTTAGCTATGTGAAATGAGTACTCCACCATTTATTTTCGTTTGGTCAAGCTCGAAGGAAATCATCCTGTACTTACTATTCGCCAGATAGAAGCTATAGATTCCATATTTATGTTAGCGCTTCCACTCAATTGCACTACCGTGTTCCCAAAATGTACGTATCACCCTGACCCAAAAGTAGGCTTAACTAACAAATCAAAGAACACGAATAGCCTTTCAAGATTGAGCCTAATCATAACAGGATTAAGATCATTTGATCTAGGATCAACTAGGCGATATTGACTTGAATAGATATCACGGTAAGTTTAATAAATCTATGTCAAAGTTTAATATCAGTCCCTTCCGATGCATACTCCATGCACCCAACCTGAGCTTTACTTTAACCAATGCTGTTGAAAGAGCATAGCATTTCTCCAAATGCAAGTAAACTCTTTTGTAGATTATCATATCAGTAAAACGCTGTGTTTGATAAATCTAGGAATCTTTATTCACATAGTCATGTTTACTTTTCAATGTGTTGACAACACAATAAATAGGATCAAGTATGTGAAAAGGGTTTGAAATGAATTTATAAATCAAATAAACAAGAAATTGATAATGTGAACCAAAACATACACAAATGAATGAGAAATACTTCTGTTTCTTTATTGATGTTGAATAAATTGGATTACTTTGAAATGGAGTTTTATTTAGGGCATAAAACCCAACAAACTCCCACTTGCACTAAGATAAAACTAATCAGTACATATCAATTAATCCTAAATTTTGACGGTGCTTTTCAAATGCAGTTACTGCCAAAACTTTCTTGAATGGATCTGCTAGGTTGTCTTCTGTGTCCACTTTCTCAGCCAGTACATCCCCTCTTGCCACATATTCTATGATGATGTGATACTTTCTTTCTATGTGTTTGCTTCTCTTGTGACTTCGAGGTTCCTTACTATTTGCTATTGCTCCATTATTATCACAAAGTAGGACCAGAGGCTTTTCCATTCCAGGCATGACACCAATAATGGTGAAGAACTTTCTTAGCTAGACTAGCTCTTTAGCAGCTTCTGCTGCAGCTATGTATTCTGCTTCCATCGTCGAGTCCAATATCGCGGTTTGTTTAGCACTTGTCCAAACGACTGATCCACCCCCAAGAGTAAACACCATCCCAGATGTAGATTTCCTGTCTTCAAGACATGCCTGGAAATCTGAATCATTATAGCCTATGGGATTTAAAGCACCACCCTTGTAGACTAACACAAGATCCTTGTACTCTTTAAGTATTTCAGAATATACTTAACTGCATTCCAATGTTCCTATCCTGGATTAGACTGATACCTGCTCACGATTCCAACTGCATAGCAGATGTCAGGTCTAGTGCATAACATTGCATACATTAGACTTCCAACTGCAGAAGCATAAGAAATTTTTGCCATGTCTTCTATCTCTTGAGGATCAGTAGGAGACTGTTCCTTAGATAGACGAATACCATATTTAGAAAGCATATTCGCCCCATTGGTGTTGTTCATGGAGAATATCTCTAAGATTTTGTTAATATAGGTTGTTTGAGAGAGAGCAAGAGATCTGTTCTTCCGGATTCTGATAATCTGAATACCAAGAACATAGGATGCCTCACCCAAATCTTTCATATCGAATTGAGTGTTAAGCCATTCCTTGATGTTAGTCATTTTCTTGATATTGTTTCCAATAATCAAAATGTCGTCAACATAAAGGACCAGGAATACTACTACTTGGTGTTCCTTGAGTTGGTAAACACAAGGTTCATCTTCATTCTGAAGAAAGCCGTAGGTCTTGATGATTTCATCAAACTTTTTGTTCCATGAGCGAGAAGCTTGCTTAAGTCCATAGATAGACTTATTTAATTTGCAAACTTTCTTTTCTTGCCCTGGAAGAACATAGCCTTCTGGTTGCTCCATATAGATGGTTTCTTCAAGTACCCCATTAAGGAAGGCAGTCTTGACATCCATTTTCCAGATTTCATAATCGAAAGCAGCACCTATAGAGAGAAGAATTCAGATGGATTTAAGCATGGCAACAGGACTAAAAGTTTCCTCATAGTCCACACCTTCTCTTAGGGTATAACCCTTGGCTACAAGTCTAGCTTTAAAAGTTTCGACTTCGCCTCCAATGCCTCTTTTCTTCTTGTAAACCCACTTACATCCCATTTGATGATATTCATCAGGTGCGTCTACATATTCCCAGACTTTGTTCTTTTTCATGGAATCCATTTCTGAATCCATGCCGGCTGACCATCGTTTCCGTTGCGGACTAGCCATTGCCTGTTTATAGTTTAATGAGTCGTCATCAATACCGTCACCAACGACCATATTGATTTCACCATCCAAGCCATAACGAGCTGGTTTTGTTGAAACCCTCCCACTACGACGAGGAGCGGTGATTTTCTGAACAGGAACTTTGGTAGTAGTTTTCTCAGTTGGTTCGACTTAGGGAGTGGGATTATCCTCTTCTTGAGTGGAAGAGGACGGAACATTGGAAGGAGTTATATCTGAAAGCATTTCCTCTAAAACAACTTTACTTTTCTATTTGTTGTCTTTAATATAGTTTTCTTCAAGAAAAGTAGCATTTGTAGAAACAAACACTTTGTTATCCTTGTGACTATAAAACAGTCCACCCCTAGTCTCTTTAGAATTTCCGACAAACATGCACACTTCAGTTCGTGATTCAAGTTTGCCTTCTTTCTTTCTCAAGACATGAGCAGGGTACCCCCAAATTCTATAGTGGCGTAAACTAGGTGTACGACCATTCCATAGTTCAACGGGTGTCTTAGGGACTGCTTTAGATGGAACAACATTTAAAATGTCATTTTCCATCTGTATAGCATATCCCCAGAAGGACGTAGACAGAGTTGAATAACTCAGCATAGACCTAACCATTTCCAAAAGAGTGCGATTTCTTCTTTCTGCAACTCCATTTTGCTGTGGAGTGCCTGGGGCACTGTATTGGGATTCAATCCCAAGTTCACTTAAATGATCTTTGAACTGCATATCCATATATTCTCCACCCCTATCAGTTCGCAAGATCTTTAATGTTTTACCTAATTGGTTTTGCGCCAAAGCATGAAATTGTTGAAACTTTTCAAATGTTTCAGATTTCTTTTGCATTAGGTAAAGAAAACTATATCTAGAGTAATCGTCAAGGAAAGTGACAAAATACTCATAACCACCTCAGGCTTTGACATTCAGGGGTCCGCAAACATCTGAATGCACTAAACCTAGGGGTTGTTTGGCATGCTCTCCCTTTGCAGAGAAAAAAAGTTTGGTCATTTTTCCTTCCAGGCAGGACTCGCATACTGGCAATTCACCTAATACGACATTTTTCAATGGACCGTCTTTGGTTAGCCTTCTGAGTTTATCAAAGCCTATATGACCTAAACATAAATGCCATAGATAAGTTTGATCATCATTATCAATCTTTTTTCTTTTGAGGTTTCTAGGTTTAACTACATTGAAAAGTTGACTACTTAGTGAGATTTGTGTATTTGGTCCTAAAACATAAAGCCCTTGTTCCATGGGAGCAACACATATTTGAAATCCATTACGAGAAATTGAACAATAAAAACTTGAAAAATTCAATATATAAGATTGTGTTTGCAAACATGAGACACTAATCAAGTTTCTACTAAAGTTTGGAATAAATAAAACATTTTCTAAAATTAAAAATATTTGTTGAAACTTGATGCGGGCTTTTCCTCTAGCTTTGACCGACACTAACTCGCCATTACCAACTTTAAGCTTTAACTCTTCTCGAAGCAGATTTTCCCAAGTTTCAAGCAGCTCCAATGAAGAACATACATGGTTAGTAGACCCGGAATCAACAATCAAAGTGGATTTGTTGTTCTCTAAAACACATGATTCAAAGACAAAAGCATTACCTTCATTTGAATTGTTTTGAAGCCGGGGACATCGTTCTTCTTGATGTCCCTTTTCATTACAATTCGAACATAGAAGATTACGTCTGATAATTGTACTTGAAGAAGCAGCTTTGCTAGAGCTTTCATGCTTAATCCTTTTCCTCTGATTAAGATTTGCAAACCAGGAGGTCTCATTGCAATCAGATTTCGTTCATGGGCTCGTAATTCTGCTTCGAGCTTCTCCATGTCGGAGGAGTTGAAATTGTTGATCATGTAAGAAACAACAAATCCATTATGCTCCGGAGGAAGACTATTAAGAATGAATTTTACCCATTGTTCTCTTGATAAATCAATTCCTATTAGATTTGCCTTTTGGAACTTCAGATTCATCATCAACGGATGCGAGTTTATGCAACTACCAGGATGTATTTTCACACTATAGAGTTCTTTTGCTAAGATATTAACTAGGAGTGGATCGGGGTGAGGGTTATTCATATTGGCACTACAATACATCAATAAAATAGAAGTAAGGTTTTGGTTCAAATAAATTCATAATTTAGAAAATAACAAATAATCACCTATGTTATAAAAATACTAAATCTAACATAGTTTATTTTCCAAGGTTTTCAACAAACTGATACAGTGTCCCATTTAGGCGAGAGTTTAAGCATCATCCATTGAATAGAGTTGTCAATTCATCTAAAATGATAATCATTCTAGGAACCTTTTATTCGATCAAGATTGGAATTCAGCGTTGTCCCGTTTAGGCGAGAGTCAAGGCATTTCTATCTTATGAGCTTCCACCATTGTTTCATATTTTGTAAGTCAAATACAATCGCCACCATTAGGGTGATCCATACCATATAAAACACTTACAAAGCTACTTATCTTTCGAGATTAAACGGTGTTAACTTGCTAATGAACGTTCCTCCATTAGGGAGGATTACTCACTTAAACAAAAGCTATGTAAAACCAACAATGGAGATCGAATGTCTTTTGATTAAAGCTCATTATTTTAAAATATGTATTTTATTTAATCATTTATTCCGTATTATAATAATGAAAAATTATAAATTAAAGTTGGTTTAAATAAAAAATAAACTTTAATTAAATTTCAATTATTATTTAAATTCGAAAAATAAATTCAAAAATAATGGAACAAATTTAAAAATATCTTGTTTAAGTTGTTTAGAAGAATCTAAAAAATCAACTTAAATATCTTTCAAATTAGATTTAATTAAATGTAAATTTAAGTTGTAACCACTTAATTTGAAAATATTCCATTTTAAGTTAATATTTGAAAAAAAAAATATCAACTTAAAAAATATCTAAAGAATCTTAATAACCAATTCCTAAAATTCCTCAACTTAATTTTGAAATTTGAAATTCGAAAGATATTCAGATTTAAGTTGATTAGTTAGAGATAACTAATTTTCAACTTAAATAGGAATATTTAATGAAAAATTTAGATTAAGCTTCAGAAAGAATCTAGTTGGTTATAATTCTATATTTAATCAAATACAAGAAAATACATATAATTTAGCTTAGAATAAAATTCTTTAAACTATGGTTTTCTTAAATTAATTTCAAAATAAATGAAATTAATTATGTTTCTAATCAATTTTATTAGGTAAAACTAATTTAATTAACCTAGTACAGTTATTCAAATCAGGCAAATGGGCCTTCACAATTGGGGTAGTTCATGTGAGGGGGGGTTGGGTTCAATATGTCGTACCCACTACTATGGCTCCCAACTCTCACACAAGGCCCAAAAGAGAGGAATTTAACCTTAAAATGAACAACTGTTATTAATTGAATAGGCCCAAAAACTAAATGGGCCTAAATAAAATCTATCAAAAACTATGATATTTTATTTAGCAACAACAACCTATATGCATCTATAACAAAATTAAACATATAGGCTCACACAGGCACACATTTGGATGGATCTTATCATGTTGCTAGGTCATACACAGATGAAAGAAGATTGTAAAATTTACCTGTTACAAATTATTTACTTGACCTATTGACAATTGAACCATGGGTTAAAATTAGATTATTGGATTTGTCAACAAGTTAACCATGGCAATTTAGATCAAGCAATAATAGGTTTTATAAAACTCACATACAAGCTAAAACACATACTCCTGCAACAAGATGAATTGGATAGTTGGATGTAAGATTTATTTAATTTTAAATAATTATTTTTGAAAAAAAATATATTAAATAATTAAAAAAATTGGTATTTAAATAAAATAAAATAAAAAAATAAAATTAAACCTACAATTTTTGAAAAAATAGGTTTCAACTAACCTAAATATCATTTCAAAAAAACAATTGCTAACAACCTTTTAAATTTTTAAAGTTATTTTATAAATTAAATATAAAAAAAAAAGATTTTTCAGATTTTATAATTTAATTTAAATAAAAAATAACAAAATTTAAAAGTTAGCAAAATATCTTACTTCTATTTAAAATTACATGATTATAGTTATCTTATTTTAAATTTAAATAAGGTCAAATAATTTAAAAAACAACTTAATTTAAAAAGTATTTAATTTCTGACCTTTAAATTTAAAAAATAAGATAAAATAATCAAATTTAAAAATAAGATATCAAATCAAGCAAAAAGATAGATTTTTACTAGTTTTCAAATTCAAATTACACTAATATCTAAAATTAAATTTAAAAAATTCAAATTAATTTATTTCTGATATTAGATTTGAAAATTGAAAAGTAAAAATCAAAATACAAAAATACACCAAAAATGGGAAGTTAATTCCATATAATAGCATGAAAATGAAGAAAAACGAAAAAATTTGTGTCTGAATCTCAGGGCTGCGCGCGCGGAGAGGCTGCATGCAGCCTCCTGCGCAGGCATTCCTCGGTCAGTCCAGCCCGTGCACGCCCATGGACAGTATGCAATGCAATTTTTTCGTTTTTCTTCGATTTTTCATGCTTTTTCATAGATTTAACTTCCGATTTTTTGTGTAGTTCTGTATTTATACATTTACTATTCCTAATTCAATTCTAATTATCATAATTAATTTATTTAATAATTTTTAAATTTAATTCATGATATTAGTGTAATTTGAATTTGAAATAGTCAATATCTATCTTTTTTGCTTAATTATCTATCTTATTTTCAAAATTGATTATATCTTATCTTATTTTTAAATTTAAGGTCAGATTTGAAATTTTTAAATTAAATCTTTTTTTTTAATAATTTGACCTTATTTAAATTTAAAATAAGATAACTATAATCATGTAATTTTAAATAGATGTAAGATATTTTGCTCACTTTTAAATTTTGTTATTTTATTTATTTAAATTACATTTAAAATCTGAAAAAGATATTCATTTATCTTTTTTAATTTTTTATTTAATTTTTATTTATAAAATACCATTTAATTTTTAAAAGGAGTTAGCAAATTTTGAAATGATATTTAGGTTGGTTGAAACCTAATTTTTCAAAATTGTAGGTTTAATTTTAATTTTTTTTAAAAAATATTTCGAAATTTTTTTTTAATTTTTTTAAATTTTTCGAAAATATTTTTTTATTTAATTAATTATTTTTTCGAAATTATTTATTTAAAATTAAATAAATCCTACATCCAACTGTCCAACTAACCTTGTTGCAGGAGTATGTGTTTTAGCTTGTTTGTAAGTTTTCAAAACCTATTATTGCTTGATTGCAAATAGCCATGGTTAACTTGTTGACAGATCCAATGATCTGATTTTAACTCATGACTCCCTTGGTCAAGTAAATAATTTGTAACAGGTATATTTACAATCTTCTTTCATCTGTGTATGACCTAGCAATATGATAGGACCCATCCAAAGTGTGCATGTGTGAGCCTATATGTTTAATTTCATTATAGATGCATATAGGTTGTTGTTGCTAAATAAAATATCATAGTTCTTGATAGATTTTATTTAGGCCCATTTAGTTTTTGGGCCTATTCAATAAATAGCAGTTGTTCATTTTAAGGTTAAATTCCTCTCTTTTGGGCCTTGTGTGAGATTTGTGAGCCATAGTAGTGGGTACGGCATACTGAACCCAACACCCCCTCACATGAACTACCCCAATTGTGAAGGCCCATTTGCCTGATTTGAATAACTGTACTAGGTTAATTAAACTAGTTTAACCAAATAAAATTGATTAGCAACATAATTAATTTCATTTATTTTGAAATTAATTTAAGAAATTCATAGTTTAAAGAATTTTATTCTAAGCTAAACTATATGTATTTTCTTGTATTTAATTAAATATAGAATTATAACCATCTAGATTCTTTCTGAAGCTTAATTTAAATTTTTCATTAAATATTCCTATTTAAGTTGATATTTAGTTATCTCTAACTAAAAAACTTAAATCTGAATATCTTTTGGATTTAAAATTTCAAAATTAAGTTGAGGAATTTTAGGCATTGGTTATTAAGATTCTTTAGATATTTTTTAAGTTAATATCTTTTCGAATATTAACTTAAAATGGAATATTTTAGATATTTTTTAAGTTGATATCTTTTCGAATATTAACTTAAAATGGAATATTTTCAAATTAAGTGGTTACAACTTAATTTTTGATATTTAATTAAATTTAAATTTGAAAATATTTAAGTTCCAGACTACTTATTATTTCTAATATTAAATAGGAAAATATTATACATTGTGAAATTAATTATTTATATAATTAATTTTGGTACAATTTATTTTAAATATATATTTTTTCCTAGTATTAAACTAGAGATTAATAATTAAGCCTTCTCTACACTTAATTATTTATTTCCTGAATTTAATACATTTAATTAAATTGAAAATTAAATATCTAAGTTGATTTTCATCATGATACTTAAATATTTTTTTTTTCATGACACTTAATTAAATTGAAAATTATTTTTAGTTGAAATTTATTTTTTCAACTAAATTTAAATAATTTTCAAAATATATTTTTCCTTTATTTTATTAATCAAATTTCGAAATTGCATTTCTTAAATGCTGGAATTTCGAATTTTATTTGAAAAATAGATTAAAGTTGTAAATTATTTATTTTAATTTTGGACCAACTTAAATCAATGATTTTTTCATTTAATGATTAATTAAAATAAATGAAGTAAAATATATTTTATTAGAAATTTTATTTAATTAGTCAAAAGAAAATCCAGATAGGTGATATTTTTGCTTGAAGTATTTTTCTAGTGTATTTAATTAAATAGAAAATTAATATTTAAGTTGATTTTCATCATCATACTTAAATATTTGAAATTTTTCTTATATATATTTAATTAAATAGGAAAATTATAGTTTTTGTTGTAAATTAATTAATTTTGGGCCAGCATTAAATTAGAATAATTTTTCCAGGATTTATTTATTATTTTAACATGTTTTTTCGAAAATTGTATTCTTAAATACTTTAATTTTTCGAAATGCAATATATATTTATAGAAAATTAAATTTGAGTTGTAAATTAATTTAAATTAATTTTGTAACAACTTAAATTGAATATTTTTCTAAATATTTATTGGAAATTATTACTAAGATGGAAGAAATTCATGTTATTTTCATATCCATCTAAGTAAAATTTATACGGGGTTAAGTGTTTTAAGGATTAAATACATTGTAGGGTGTAACGGTAATCTAATCCCTTTACAGTGTAGATCATTCATATAGAGGATCATTGATCAAATTAGGATTATAACAATGGATAACTAATGATGTGTCTATATGGTGGAACATATAGAGCATTCTATATACTGAGAGTGCAATTCTAAGTTCTATGCGTGGATTCAACGAAGAATTAATAAGTTAGTGAATTTTAGTAATAAATTCTTGATCTACTTATTGGAAGCTCAGTTATATAGACCCATGGTCCCCGCACTAGTTGAGATAATATTGCTTGTAAGACTCATATAATTGGTTTTGCTTAATCAATTATAATTCTCAATTTAGACTATGTCTATTTGTGAATTTTTCACTAAGTAAGGGCGAAATTGTAAAGAAAGAGTTGTAGGGGCACATTTGTTAATTATGATACTTTGTATGGTTCAATTAATAAATATGATAAATGACAATATTATTTAATAATTATTTATAGTTATTAAATATTTAGAATTGGCATTTAAATGGTTGAATTTGAAAAATTGCCGTTTTTGAGAAAATCAGATGCAGAAAAGATAAAACTGCAAAATTGCAAAAAATGAGACCCAAATCCACTATGCATGGCCGGCCAATTTTGGAGGGAATTTAAACTGATATTTTCATTATTTTAATGCCAAATAATTCAAACCTAACCCTAGTGGAATGCTATTAATAGATAGTGAAGGCTTCAGGAAATTTACACTAAAATTTCACACTTTTCATTCAGAAAAAACTGAGCCTTTCTCTCTCCCTTTCTTTAGCCGCCACTTCTTCTTTCTCTTCCCTCTTGAATATTGAAATTCTTAGTGTGAGAATAGTGCCCACACACAGCAAGTGATACCTCAATCATAGTGAGGAAGATCGTGAAGAAACACTTTCAGCAAGAAGGAGTTTCAGCACTAATGAATCAGAGAAAGAGATCCAGGTTCAGATATTGATAATGCTCTGGTTCAGAAAGGAATCAAGGGCTAGATATCTGAAAGGAAGGAGTCATATTATTCCGCTGCACCCAATGTAAGGTTTCCTAAACTTTATATGTGTTTATTTCATCGTTTTAGAAAGTTCATATTTAGGGTGTTAATCAACATACTTGTGAGTAGATCTAAGATCCTGGTAAAATAATTTTCAACAGGATCAACTAGGCGATATTGACTTGAATAGATATCACGGTAAGTTTAATAAATCTATGTCAAAGTTCAATATCGGTCCCTTCCGATGCATACTCCATGCACCCAACCTGAGCTTTACTTTAACCAATGCTCTGGAAAGAACATAGCATTTCTCCAAATGCAAGTAAACTGTGTTGTAGATTATCATATCAGTATAACCCTGTGTTTGATAAATCTAGGAATCTTTATTCACATAGTCATGTTTACTTTCCAATGTGTTGACAACACAATAAATAGGATCAAGTATGTGAAAAGGGTTTGAAATGAATTTATAATTCAAATAGACAAGCAATTAATAATATGAACCAAAACATACACAAATGAATGAGAAATACTTCTGTTTCTTTATTGATGTTGAATAAATTGGATTACTTTGAAATGGAGTTTTATTTAGGGCATAAAACCCAATAATAAGACTTTACGTGCTATTTTTAATTGTGTTGGTGAGGGCTTTATTAAATTAATCTCATCTTGTCAATCTGCAAAGGAAGCATGGGAAATCCTACAAATTCAATTTGAAGGTACCGCTAATGTGAAAAGATCACGTTTTACCATGTTGCAAACTAGATTTGATGAATTAAGAATGTCAGAAACTGAAAATTTGTCTTATTTTTATGAAAGATTATCTCATATTTCTAATGAGTTTTTTTCCTTGGGAGAAAAATTAGATGAATTTGTCTTGGTTCGGAAAATTGTTCGTGTGATTCCTGACAGATTTGACACAAAATTGCTAGCAATGGAAGAGGCAAAAGACTTTGGCAAAATGAAGGTTGAGGAACTTATGGGTTCTTTAAGAACTTTTGAGTTAAATCAGCAGATCAAGAAAAAGAGTAAGAAAAGTTTCTCGAATGAGAAAAGCAAAGGTATTGCTTTCAATGATTCTGAAAATATTGTTTTTGATGATGAAAATGATTATGAAATGGCCTTGTTAGCAAAAAATTTCCAAAGATACATGAAATCTGTTGGAAATAAAATGAACTTTTCAAAGAACTCAAATGGTAACATTTCAGGTAACAATCCCTCTAAACCTTTTTCATCTAACAAAAGTATTCGTTGCAGAGAGTGTGAAGGGTATGGTCATATTCAATCTGAATGTGCCAATACCTTAAAGAAAAATAAAAAGGGATTGAATGTTACTTGGAGTGATGATTCTGAAAGTAGTGAAGATGAAAAAGAAAAAGTTGCTCTAACAAGTGTTTTCTCAAGAAATTTGCAGGAAAAAGGAAAATTCATGTGCATGAATAATACCTCGATCGATGACAACAAAGAAGAAGCTAGATCCAAATCAGATGAGTCAGATTTTGATGAGAACTCTATGGCTGAATCTTACAAGGTAATGTTTGGTAAGTGGTTGGAAATATGTGCTGAAAATCGTTCCCTGGTTAAAGATAATAAAGACTTGTGTAACAACATTAATGATCTTGATGAAAAAATTAAATGTTGTGAATCTGAACTGTCTTTAAAAGAGTCTGAAATTATTTCGTTGACTAAGGAACTTGACAACATTAAAAAGAATGTCAAAATGTTAAATCCAGAATCCAACAATTTTGAAAAGATTCAAAAATCTGGCCAAACTAATCATACTGGTCTAGGTTATGGTTCTACTCAATCTGATTTCAATACCACTTTTGTTAAATCTGATATTTTTATTTCTGGAAGAACTGTTTCTACCTCGCAAGATTCTATCACTCCAGCGAAACACTCTGCTGTTACAGAAAAGAAGCAGCACGGTAAGTTTGAGAATTCCAAAGGGAATGGAAGACGTTTCATCCCTATTTGCCATTTTTGTGGGAGAAAAGGTCACATTCGACCTAGATGAATCACTATGCAAAACATGTTTAAATCTAATTACCTTGGAAATAAACATGTATTACAAAAACAAGAATGGGTTGTCAAAAATAAATGCTTGGTAGGTTCTTCTTGTTTTAAAACTATTGCTACTAACATGTGGTACTTTGATAGTGGGTGTTCTAGACACATGGCATGTGAAAAAGAATATCTTGAGAACATTAGACCAATGCAGTGTGAAGAAGTTACTTTTGGTAACGGTCTTGTTCGAAAAGTCATAGGGATAGGAACTCTCAATTTCGAAGGGCTTCCTAGACTGAAGAATGTCATGTTGGTTGATGGACTAAAAGTTAATCTTCTTAGCATTAGTAAAATTTGTGATCAGGGTTATACTGTGAGCTTTGATGGTAATCATTGTTATGTGTATAATATTCTTGATGAAATTATCTTCCAAGGGTTCAGATCTAATGATAACTGTTACACCATCACTACCTATGCTACTTGTCACTCTGTTATTAACACCACTGATTTATGGCATGAAAAACTTAGTCATATTCATTTTAAAAATATGAGGAGATTGTCTAATGCAGGAATTGTTCGAGGATTACCTAAATTAGGTAAGGAGTCTTTGGGAAAATGTGGACCATGTCAACTTGGTAAGTAACTGAAAATTTCTCATAAGAGTGTTTCTGATGTGAATACTTCAAGAGTTCTCAAACCCCTACATATGGACTTAATGGGTCCAATCCAGGTTGAAAGCTTGAATGGTAAGAGGTATATTTTTATGTGTGAAGATGATTTCTCTTGGTTTTCATGGGTAGAATTTTTTAGAGAAAAATTTGATACTTTTGATGTTTTTGAGTATTTTTGCTTGAAATTAAAAGTTCTAAAAGATTGCAACATTGGCAAGATAGTTCGTGGTAAGAGTAATCATGGAAAAGATTTTAAAAATACTGTGCATGGTAAATTCTGTAAATCTTATGGTATTTTTCATAATCTTTCTACTCCTAAAACTCCACAACTAAATGGAGTGGTTGAGGATTCCCACCTTCTTGATCATGTTTTAGACGAGGCTTTGTATGGCTTGAAACAAGCACCTCGTGTGTGGTATGAGCGTCTATCTGAGTGTTTACACTCTCATGATTATAGAAAAAGAAGTGTTATTAAAACACAGTTCATCACTCACATTAAATTTGATATTATTTTTTCATATGTTGATGATCTTGTTTTTGGATCTACTTCTATCTCTGAAGTGCAGGCTTTTGTTTCTCAAATGCAAAAGGAGTTGGAAATGAGCATGGTAGGTGAGCTCACTTATTTTCTCGGTCTTCAAGTGAAGCAATCAGATGAGGGAACGTTTGTCTCTCAAATCAAGTATGCAAAGAACTTGGTGAAGAAGTTTGGTCTTGAGAATGCCAAACATACCAATACTCCCATGAGCACAACATTAAAATTAACCAAAGATGAACAAGGAGTAAAGGTTGATCAAACTTTGTATCGTAGTATGATAGGCAGTTTGCTTTATCTCACTGCTAGTTATCCTGATATTTGCTATAGTGTTGGTGTTTGTGCTCGATATCGGGCAAATCCCATGGAATCCCATCTTTCTGCTGTGAAAAGAATTATTCGCTATGTAAATAGCAATATTGATTTTGGGAATTGTCTTTCTAAAGACACTAACTCTAACCTTGTTTGCTTTAGTGATGCTGATTGGGCAGGTAATGCAGATGATAGAAAAAGTACTAGTGGTGGATGTTTCTATCTTTGAAACAATCTTGTTTCATGGCACAGCAAGAAGCAAAACTCAATCTCTCTATCCACAGCTGAGGCTGAGTATATTGTTACGGGTAGTTGTTGTACCCAATTGTTATGGATGAAACAAATGATGGAAGATTATAGGTTTGATTTGAAAACTTTAACCATTTTCTGTGTTAATACTAGTGCTATAAACATTTCAAAGAATCCTGTTCAACACTCACGCACAAACCACATAGACATCCGTCATCACTTTATTAGAGAGCTTGTGGAAAATAAAACTCTTGTCTTAGAATATGTTGAAACTAGCAAGCAAATAGCTTATATTTTTACTAGAGCTCTTGACTCGGTCCGTTTTATATCTCTAAGGAAATTCTTAGGGGTTTGTATTGTTTAATGATTCTGTTCTTCATGATCCTTGATATTTGAGTTGACTTAGGGTTCATAATGTCTTTGTCTTTGTCCTAGAAGAAAATCTCAACCTTATAAGAATAATAGTCATTATTTTATTGCTAATCTTTTTGGTGTTATGGTGTCATACAGGTTTGTTCAGGAAAATTGTTCACTCCTCCCAGGAATATTCAGGTTCATCAAACAGTGTTATGTAAGCTACCATTTTCAAATAAAAAATGTTTAAAAACTGTGTGTTTAAGCTCCATTGGATGAATAGAGCTACCTATCTCAATGTGTGAAAGCCGTCTCGGAGTAAGTTGGAACTATGTAATTAGGAGTTATGTAGAAGATACGCTACCATTGAAAAGGGCTACCATTGAGGTAGTGTGACAGCGTCTCCGATGGTTACAATTTATCAGAAAAGTCTTCTTGACAAATTGGGCAATGTTCCCTACTTACAATTTCACACACCTATGCTTGACACAGTTTGTGGTTAAATTTTCACATCCTTAAAAATGGTGTTATAAAGCTGTTACATACTGTTTGATTTGCTTTAATATTCTTGGTGACTGAGTTAATTTTTTTTCTGCGTAACCGGTATGACCTCATTCTACTACTTCATTAGCTTGATAAAATAATTTCTGACTATTTTTATGAGTTTGATTTTTTCGTCAGGGACAAAGACAAGCGGACATTGTGTACTTTTTGTTGCAAAAATGTCAAGGTTATTTTATTTTTCTATCTTTAAAAAAAAAAATTGACCGATTCTGTCATTTGAGCTTTGTTAAAAATTTTTGTTATTTTTGTTCTGTTTCAATATTTTCTTAGACATTATATTTACTCTTAAGTGTTGATTGGTGCCTTATGTGTCTTTTAGTGTTGCCTTGTTCGTTCTTTGCAACAAAATTTGGGGGGCATATTTTGAAAAAAAATATTAAAGAAAAAGGGGGGCATAATTTTCGAATCTTGCCTCTTTTCTTTTTTTTTTTTTTTTTTTGGAAACACGTTTTCATTGCATTTTATGTATTGTGTTTCCTTTATTTTTGGAGATTTGGTCTTATGTTTTTGTGGTGCTTTAGGAAACTTGTTTTTAATTAATTAATTCTTTTGTGGTTTCCTTTTTGGTGGCAATTTCGGTTTTGGTTGGGTTTTTAATTCTTAGATTTTGTGGGGATTTATTGTTTCTTTTTTCCATTTAAGGTAACCTTGACCAATTTTTGAAAAATCTTTTTGGTTTCCTTTTTTCTCTCCCCGTGGTGTCTAAGGGTTTCAAAGAAAAATGACAAAAACAAAAAATGCTCAACCGTCCAAGAGACCCTTTCGTGGCTCTGCTGCTGCATCTGCTTCCTCTTCTGCTCCTACAGAAATGGCTGAATTCAACTTGTGTTTGGGAAGAATGGAGGCAAGTCAAGCTTTGCTTCTTTGGAGGATAGACAGCATCATGAAATACTTCCGATCCAATGATGATGAATAAGTGGTCCATTTTTTCTATCTCTTGCCTTTTATTTATGTATGCTTGATCTTATGACTTTGTTCATGTTTTTTGTAATCTTTGCCTCCTTGATAGACAAAAAGAGGGAGTAGTGTTATTTTTTTAGATTATGTGTTACAACTCTGGACCTGTGTTTTAGGGGGAGTTGTCTTGTTTGTGGTTTGTGCACTTTTCCGTTTAAAAAGTTGCTTTGTTTTCGGTTTGTAAGCTTTTCCGTCCAAAAAAAGTTTTTTGTTTTATGTGTTAGAGTGCTTTCATGCAGGGGGAGTATTTTTTATACTCTTTTATCTTTAAGAAGCTATTTGCTTTGGTTTCCAACACTTGATGTAGGTTTTCTCATAATAAAATGTTTTGTTAATCAAAGTGCCAAAGGGGGAGATTGTTAATTCCATTTTTGGCATATTTAATTGACAAAAATATTTTATTATTTCCTATTAATTTCGGCTGGTATGTTTAATTTTGTTTCCCTATTGTGTGTATCTAAACTTGGAAGGAAAGTTGTCTAGCTTTCCTATTTATGGAAATTGAGGTAAAAATGGTAAGTTTTGATTACACATTTATTCTTATCTAACCAGCTGTTGATTCTGATCTTGTGCAAGTTTCCCATTTTCTCAGATCGGATTTCTTGAAGAGAAAACCGGAGCTAAACTTTCCTTTTCTATAAAAGGAAAGTTGTACTTACTGCCCACGATTCTGTAGGTACAGAAACGGAAATTCCTGGACTGATTGAAGAATTATTTTAGGGAAGTTTCTAGTAGGCTGAGGTCTTGTTCAGACCGAATGTAAGCTGTCAGTAAGATGTATATTCATTATAAATACATCTTACAACAGCTAGGTTTTGTATCTCTTTCATTCACTTTCATATCTTAAGGAAAGAGTGTCTTTGTTATGTAGAGAAGAGATGTTCGACTCTTACTCTGTTTATTTGTAGTTTGTATTGTCTTGAGTCTGTATTCAAGTCTACAACGAAGAAGAACATCAGTGCACCTTCGGGCGAAGGGTATTTACAAGCTTTCGGGAGATTGCTTTTGAAGTCTTGCATCGGGAGGATTCAAGCACACCTTCGGGAGAAGGGTTTTTACAAGCTTTTGGGAGATTGCTTTTGAAGTCTTACATCGGGATGATACAAGCACACAACCTTCGGGAGATGGTTGTATAGGCTTTCGGGAGATAGCCTTTAAGCCTTGAATCGGGAGGATTCAAGCACTCTTTGTTGGATATATTTTACAAGGATCTAGATTTACTACCAAGTATGTTTCATTAACATCCTAATATGAATTCTAAAACAATGAAATAAACACATATAAAGTTTAGTAAACCTTACATTGGATGCAGCGGAATATAATGACTCCTTCCGTTCAGATCTCTATCCCTTGATTCCTTCCTGTAGTAGAGCATCACCAAGATTTGAACCTGGATCTCTTTCTCTCCTTCCTTTGATGCTGATTCTCCTTCTTGTTGTGTGGAATCTCCTACAGTCTTACACACTATGATTGAGATACCACTTGATGTGTGTGGGCACTACTCTATCACTCAAGGATTTCGAAATTGAAGAAGAAAAGAAGAGAGAAGGTGGCGGCTAGAAGATTTTCTCTGAAGGAATGAGATGCATCATCTTTTTCCTGAAGCCATCACTACCTATTTATAGGTAACCACCTAGGTTTAATTTAGAATTATTTGGTATTAAAATAATGAAAAAATAAATGATAAAAGCCTAAAAGAGTGGCCGGTCATGGGCTTTGGATAATGGGCCTCACTTATGCAATTTTACTGTTTTATCATTTATGCATCTCATTTTCTAAAAAATGTCAATTTTCCAATTCAACCATTTAAATGCCAAGTCTAATTATTTAATAACTAAAAATTAAATATTAAATAATATTGTCATTTAATATATTTATTAATTAGACATATAAAGTCTCTTAATTAACAAATAAACCTAGAATCTCTTTTCTTTACAATTTTGCCCTTGCTAAGTGAAAATTCACAAAGTAGACGTAGTCTAACTTTAGAATTATAATTGATTAATCAAAATCAATTAACTGAGTCATACAAGCAGTATGGTCTCAACTAGTATGGGGACAATGGGCCTATATAACCGAGCTTCCAATAAGCAGATCAAGAATTTACCAAGTAAATCCACTAACTTATTAATTCCTTGTTGAATCCACGCATAGAACTTAGAATTGCACTCTCAGACATATAGAACGCTCTATATGTTCCACGATATAGATACGCTATTAAATATCCATTGTTACAATCCTATTTTGATCAATGATCCTCTAATAGATGATCTACATAGATAGGGACTAAATTACCATTACACCCTTCAATGTATTTTATCCTTAAAACACTTAGCTCCGTATAAATGATATTTCAGCGAAGTGAAATGAGATCTCCACCATTTATCTCTGTTTAGCCAAGCTCGAAGGATATAATCGTTTCACTTCTAAATTCCTATAGGAATTATAGACTCCATATTTATGTTAGCGCTCCCACTCAATTATACTATCATGTTCCCAAAATGTACGTATCACCCTGACCCAAAAGTAGGCTTAACTAACAAATCAAAGAACATGTATAATACTCTTAAGATCGAACCTAACCATATCAAGATTAAGATCATTTGATCTAGGATCAACGGGTGATATTGAATTGAATAGATATTACGGTAAATTTTAATATATCTAATCAAGGTTCAATATCAGTCCCTTCTGATGTATACTCCATACATCCGATACTGGTAAACTTTGCCAATGCCCTGGAAAGGACATACCACTTATCAAAGGTGTAAGAATACCTATCGCTAATTATACCATGCCAGTCTAAATCCAGTGTTCTGACAAATCAGGGAATAAACTTTCGAACATATAATCAAGATTATATTTCACGATGCTGACAACACTATAATCATTAACAAATTCATATGTTCTGGACTTAAATAGAATTCATACATTATGTATATATAATCATGAAATAAATCATGTGAACCATGCAACATTAAATGTTATTTCTGATATTTATTAATAAGTAAATCTGATTATATTGAAATGGGTTTTATTTAGGACACAAAACCCAACTCTCTTCAAGGTGATCGAAGGGAGTTCGAGCTCTTGGAGTTTTATCAAGATTTGGTTAGTAGGTGGAATACATCAAGCTTGCGGCATACAATAAGAGGGAGTCGATTTATGCATAAGTCAATTACTTTGTATTTTTGATACCGATCTAATGAATCTTATCTCTTGGCGTGGTCCCATGGACTAGTAACAATCTGAAAGGATTGTTGAAACCACGTACAAAAATCTTGTGTGTTTTTACTTTTATGCACTATTTAATTTTCTAGGTTTCTCTAGAGTTACAGAGTTGTATTCTGTAACTACGAAAAAAATATTTTCAGTACCAGTTTCATTATTCCGCAGTTAATTAATCACTTAATTAAATAATTAAACTGGGAATATTAGAATACGGAATTTCAATACATGTTCTTAAAATCTTACAACTTCTCTTATGAAATTAAAATGTTTATATAAAATAGCTGAAAAGAGATGATTTACATAACAAATGAAGATTTTTACACACTAAATTTATGTGAAGTCTCTCAACTTTTCTTCTTCTACATAGGATCGGTTGTTTACCATTACTACAATGTTGGCCTTACGATTTATAAACCATTCATCCAATGATATATTATTGAGCTAATTCGAAATGAATAAGCTAAGAGGAATAAGGATAAATTCGAAATTAAATAAGAATACAACGATGCTCCAATTAGCGAGAGTCAAAGTTATTCTTATTTATATAATCTTCTTGTTTCATATTGTAAATACTAGTCTAAGGTGTCATCAATTGATCAACAGCTAGATGTTGCATTTATAATATTTATCTGTTGAGATCTTACACTATTATGTTTGTCTAATGGATGACAATCCATTAGGGATTTGTCCCATTAAAACAACAAGCCAAGTTAGACCAACAATGAAGATTCGAAATTAAACTACAATTAATAACAGAAAATAACATGGTTCAATATAAATTCACACACAATTCAGAAATTATTAAACATATAGCAAGTAGGAAAGACAAGAGAAAATACTAAAACATAAACTCCTAAATAATTTCTAAGGTCTTCAACAAACTGATATCAGTGTCCCATTTAGGCGAGAGTCAAAGATACCATCCATTGAATAGAGTTGTCAGCTCATCTAAAATGATAAACATTCTAGCAACCTTTTATCCGATGAAGATCAGAATCCAACGTTGTCCCGTTTAGGCGAGAGTCAAGGCCATTCTATTTTATGAGCTTCCACCATTGTTTCATAATTTGTACGTCTATTAAAGTCGTCGCCATTAGGGTGATCCATATTAAAATAAACACTTACAAATAATACTTATCTTTCGAGATTCTACGGCGCTAACTTGCCAATGAACATTCCTCCATTAGGGAGGATTACTCACTAAAACAATAACTATGTAAAACCAACAATGGAGATTGAATGTCCGAATAATAATAAAGCTCATTATTTAATATGTATTTTCTTCTAATATTTATTTTAATCAATTTATTTTTAAATATATATTTATTTAATTAAAATTTCCAATTTAGAATGAAAAATTTTAAATATAAATTTTGAATTTAATATTTATAAATTATACTTAGATGGATATAAAAATAAAATGAATTATTTCCATCTTAGTAATAATTTCCAATAAATATTTAGAAAATTATTCAATTTAAGTTGTGTCAAAATTAATTTAAATTAATTTACAACTCAAATTTAATTTTCTATAAATATACATTGCATTTCGAAAAATTAAAGTATATAAGAATACAATTTTTGAAATTGCTCCAAAATAAAATAAAATAAATCCTGAAAAAATTATTCTAATTTTATGTTAGCCCAAAAGAAATTAATAAAAATTAATTTTCAACAAAAATATAATTTTCCTATTTCATTAAATATTAAGAAATTTTTTCAAATATTTAAGTATCATGATGAAACAACTTAAATATTAATTTTCTATTTAATTAAATACACTAGAAAAATACTTCAAGCAAAACAGATAATATCTATCTAGACTTTCATTGACTAATTAATTCATTTTCTAATTATAATATATTTTAGTTCATTTATTTTAATTAATCATTAAATAGAAAAATCATTGATTTAAGTTGGTCCAAAATTAAAATAAATAATTTTCAACTTTAATCTATTTTTCAAATAAAATTTGAAATTTCTGTATTTAAAAAAATGCATTTTCGAATATATAAAAAAATGATTAATAAAATAAAATAAAATATATTTTGAAAATTATTCAAATTTAAGCTGCTTGAAATAAGATTTCAAACTTAAAATAATTTTGTATTTAATTAAATATCATGAAAATAATAATATTTAAGTATCAAGAATGAAATCAACTTAAATATTTAATTTTCAATTTAATTAAAATGTATTAAATACAAGAATTAAATAATCAAGTATAAAAGAAACTTAATTATTATGTAATGACCGCTCTAGTAATGTGATTAGAAAAGGCAATTACTACTAATTTTTATTATTTTATTATTATTTGTGAATTAATTTTAAATGTGGACCCCAATATTTAGAAATAAATATTAGAGTTATAATTTCTCAATTCCGGAGATTTTATTAAACTCTAGGGGTATTATTTAGCTTATATGTGAAATATGTTAATTTTGTAATTTTTGCTCGGCGACAACGGAAAATGCGATGGATGGCTAGATAATCACATGGGTAAGTTTAGAACCCTATTTCATAGTGGGAAATAAATTAGAGAGAATAAATTATCGGGATTGAGCGGGGTTATGGAAATTGACCATTTTACCCCTAGCTTTAGAAATACCCTAGTTTTAACTCTAAGGGCATTTTAGTCTTTTGGTTAAGGGTGAGTGAGGTGGCTGCCCAAGTAGTTGACACCTAGCATGTTTATTTCAGCTATGACTCAACCTTAGCACTCATTTATCTCATTTTTGTAAAAAAAAAAGAAAGAAAAACCAAAAATTCAAGAGAAGCTCTTTCTTCTCTCTTTCTCTCTTCGAAGGCAGCAAGGGCAAGGGGTTTTGGAAGCTGAAATTCTGTGTTTTCAGCAAAGGATTCAAGAGGAATCAAGGCAAGGTAACCCTAGTTCTTCTCCCCTTAAGTTTTTGAAGTTTTAGTTTAGTTTCACTATGAATTTCTAGGTTTAGTGGCTGTTGGGTTTTGAAATGCTTGGGGTTCAATTTCTGGGGTTAATTTGAGTTAATCTAAGTCCCTAGCTACTGGTTTTGATGCTTGTGAATGGTTTTAAGCAAGCTTTGAGTTTTGAAACTCAAGCTTTGTTCATTAATGCCAACTTGAGTTGTAATGGTTTATTCTGTGAATTACTGCCTGGAAATCATTGTGTATGCATTGTATAGGTATACTGGAGAGTTTGGAAAGGTTTGGGCTTGATTTGAATTAAGGGGGGTGATTTTTTTGGTTCCTAGCAGCAGAACCGGAATTTCGGTTCTGGGAGGCCAGTACCAACCGGTCGACCGGTTGGTGACCCAGAACCGGGTTGCCGGTTGGGAACCGGTCTGCCTGTTGGGGCAAATTCCAGAACCCTAGTTTTGGTCAATTTTGTGATATTTAGGGTATTGCCATGAGGTTTATCGATAGGGAAATTTTTAGTTTCAAGTTTAGGTCCCGGAAAGTGATTTAGCGAGTCACTCATCTGTGTTGCTATTTTTGCGATTAGGGCATCCATCTAGCACGTGAATTCCGTTCAGGTCGGCCAGCACACTTGAATTCGAAAAACAGGTAAGAACTGTGTATAATGTATGATGTGATTATCTGAATGTGTGTATATGTGTTTATATATGCATGCTTGAATTATGTTAAGCACTACCAACACTTGTATGAATAAGTTATAGAGTGTCTTGGTATAGTGATTGTTGTGATTGTGAGTACGATACAGTGATACCAACACAAGCATGGGAAAATGCTAAGGTGTGTGGTACATCACTCAGTGTTACTCAGTGATCGGGTTAAACCCTACCAACACTCGTACAGTGAGGTACGATGTGTATGTGGTATAGTGGTTGTACCCTGGTATTGAACGTTCATACTCATCTGTTAAGCTCTGTAAATAGGTGTATGGGTGCCTATTTACAGGTCGGAAATTATATGGTATGTTATATGCATTTCTTACTGAGTCTATTGACTCACAGTTTCTGCTTCTATGTGTAGGTAAAGGAAAGGCGAAGGCTGAACAGGAGTCCTGAGCTCGGGTGAGGTTGTACATGTCAAGCGGCGCGACCTGGAGTGTTCGGTCTCGAGACATCTGGGAGTTATATTTTGAAAGTCGCTGTGCGACCTGAAAATTATGTATTTTGAAATGTAAAGTTTAAAAAGTAAATTTTACAAAGTTTGAAATCGGGATCCCGGGATTTGTAAATATTATATTATATTACAAAGTTTAATGTTTAAAGCCAAAGTTTTAATTTGACACGTTTTTTCGAGAAATTTCTTTGATTAGCAAAGATTGCACAATAATTGAAAAAGCACTGTAGCGTGCCTTAGCATTAGGGCGTTACATATTAATTCTAATTTAATACTAGAAAAAATATTCTATAATTAAGTTGGTCCAAAATTAATTAATATAAATAATTAATTTATAACTTAAAATATTTTCCTAATTAAATATTAAAAAATGTAATTAGTACTAGAAATAACTATCTAGAATATATATCATTAACTTAGTGTTTTTCTAAAATTAACATTAAAATATTAAATGAAAAATAAATTCATCTATTTTAAAGCTAATTATGTTGCTAATTCAATTTTAATTAGGTTAGACTAATATAATTAACCTAATACAATTATTTAAATAAGGCAAATGGGCCTTCACAATTGGGATAGTTCATGTGAGGAAGGGCTGGGTTCAGTATGTCGTACCCACTGCTATTGGCCCCTTAATTCTCACACAAGGCCCAAAAGAGAGGAATTTAACCTTTAATTAAATAAATGTTATTTATTGAATAAGCCAAAATCTAATTGGGCCTAAATAAATTTACTTATGTCAAAATTTATTTTAGCAACCTAGTCCATTTACTTAGTAAAACTTAAATGGGCTTCCTCTATATGCATCTAAGCCCAATAGCAAACATATAGGCTCACACAGGTCAAATGATTTGGATGGGCCCTATCATGTTACTAGGTTTACACAGATGAAAGAAATACAAAATTTACCTGTTACAAATTATTTATAAAATTTATTGACAATTAGACTATGATTAAAATCAAATCATTGGATCTGTCAACAAGTTAATCATAGCAATTTAGATCAAATAAATAATAGGTTTGTTAAAAAAAATTTGAATAAACAATATAAAATTAAACAAACACTGTCCATGTAACAAATGTGAAATAAGATATTAATATAATTAAATTATTATTCTTAAACTAACCAACTAAATTTTGAAAATTTAGTGTTGTTAAAACCAACATTTAAAATCTCAAAATTTAAAATTGAAAATTCAAAACTAATTTAAAATATCTACGTTTATTTGAATTATTTTTATCAAATTAAATTAAATATCAAATAAGATCAATGATTTGAAAAAATATTCAGTATCACTTTCAAATCTTATAATTTAATAAAATTAAAATAATAAAATAAACCAATTTTAAAATAGATGCGGTTAGATAATTATTATTTTAAGAATAAAATAATAAATAAATAATAATTATCTTAATTATATGTCAAAATATCTTAAATTAAGCAATATTCAAATTTCTACAAAAATATCTAATTTATTTAAATATTTAAAATATAATTTATAAATATCTAATAAGTAAAATGATATATAATATTAAAATATCTTTTTTTTTAACTTATAATTTATAAATAATTAAATATTTAACAAAATAACAAATTTTTGAATTTGAAAATATTATGGTTAAAATATCTATAAAAATATCTAGGTTAATTTTAAATTTATTAATTATTTAATTTGTCATATAAGATAATTTTAATATAATATTTTAAATAAAAAAGATAAAGATATCTTTTAATTTAAAATATGTTAAATATCAAAATATCTAATCTTATAATTAAATATTATATAAATATTAAAAAAAAATTAACAAATTTTTAAATCTGACCACAATTTAAAAAATAAAATAATCAATTTTTAAAATTTAAACCTCAAAATATCAAAATTCATAATAATCTATTGAAAAATAAATATTATTAATTTAAAATATGATATTTAAGTTCAAATATATACAAAAATAATATTTTATTTTAAATTTAGGGTTTGAAAATTGGAAAAAACAAATTTTGGGAAAAATCCCATGAAAAACGGATTTTGGGTGAAGGATGCACGCTGCCCAGGAGACAGGCTGCATGCAGCAGCCCAGGAGGCTGCAAATGAGCCACTACGCACGCGGAAGTGAGGGGTTGGCGAGAATCCTCGGCACCAGCATGATGTCACTGGGCAGACGTGCAGGGTCCTGGGGCGAGGTGCACGGGTTCAGATAAGGTTATTTCCGAGCCCACGCGCACGTAATGGTGTCTTGTCTGAACACCTGGTGCGTGCGAGCACCATGCTCGACACCATTGAATCTCGATTTTTCCAAAATTCATAACTTTCTCAATTTTTATCGGAATCGAGTTCCGTAAAAAACAAAATTGCTTAATTTTTCACAAGGAATCCAAATAAAATATTTTAAAAAAACAGAAAAAATATTTTTCATGGAAAAATTTCGTACAACACAAACATTCATCACATAACCATATAAACCAACATGAAACCATCCAAATCAACACATAAAATTGTTTTAATTCATATTTCATGAGAGTAAATCATTACCATGGCTCTGAGGCCAGTTGTTGGAAATATTTTACCAGGATCTAGATTTACTAACAAGTATGTTTCATTAACATCCTAATATGAATTCTAAAACAATGAAATAAACTCATATAAAGTTTCAGAAACATTATATTGAGTGCAGCGGAATATAATGACTCCTTCCGTTCAGATCTCTAGCCCTTGATTCCTTTCTATAGCAGAGCATCACCAAGATCTGAACTTGGACCTCTTTCTCTCCTTCCTTGTTGTTGATTCTCCTTCTTGTTGATTGGATTCTTCAATATCTTCCACACTATGATTGAGATACCACTTGATGTGTGTGGGCACTCACTCATTCACTCAAGGTTCAAAAATTTAGAAGAAGAAAAGAAGCGGGAATGGTTTCGGCTATACAGAAAAGAATAGGAGGCTCAACTTTCTGAAGAGAAGAAATTTCATCTACATTAAGTGTGAGTCATCACTATCTATTTATAGGTAACCACCTAGGTTTAGGTTAGAATTATTTGGCATTAAAATAATAGAAAAATAAATAGTAAAATTCTACAAGTGTGGCCGGCCACAGGATAGTTATTGGGCCCACTTTGTCATTTTACCATTTTATCATTTTTCCATCCCATTTTCTCAAAAATGCTAATTTTCTAATTTAACCACTTAAATGCCAATTCCAATTATTTAATAGCTAAAAATTAATTATTAAATAATATTATCATTTAATATATTTATTAATTAGACATATAAAGTCTCTTAATTAATAAATAAAACCTAGAATCTCTTTTCTTCACAATTTCGCCCTTGCTTAGTGAAAATTCATAAACTAGACAAAGTCTAATTTTAGAATTATAATTGATTAATCAAAATCAATTAACTGAGTCTTACAAGCAGTATGGTCTCAACTAGTATGGGGACCATGGTCCTATATAACCGAGCTTCCAATAAGCAGATCAAGAATTTACCAAGTAAATCCACTAACTTATTAATTCCTTGTTGAATCCACGCATAGAACTTAGAATTGCACTCTCCGACATATAGAACGCTCTATATGTTCCACGATATAGATACGCTATTAATTAACCATTGTTATAATCCTAATTTGATCAATGATCCTCTAATAGATGATCTACATAGATAGGGACTAAATTACCGTTACACCCTTCAATGTATTTTATCCTTAAAATACTTAGTTCCGTATAAATGATATTTCAGCGAAGTGAAATGAGTACTCAACCATTTATCTCTATTTAGCCAAGCTCGAAGGAAATTATCGTTTCACTTCTAAATACCTATAGAAGTTATAGATTCCTTATCTATGTTAGCGCTCCCACTCAATTATACTATCATGTTCCCGAAATGTACGTATCATCACTCTTACCCAAAAGTAGACTTAACTAACAAATCAAAGAACATGTATAATACTCTTAAGATCGAACCTAACTATATCAGGATTAAGATCATTTGATCTAGGATCAACTAGGTGATATTGAATTGAGTAGATACTACGGTAAATTTAACATATCTAATCAAAGTTCAATATCGATCCCTTCCAATGTATACTCCATACATCCGATACTCGTAAACTTTGCCAATACCCTAGAAAGGACATAATACTTATCCAAGGTGTAAGAATACCTATCGCTGATTATCATGCCATTCTAAATCCAGTGAACTGACAAATCAGGGAATAAACTTTCGAACATATAATCATGATTATATTCCACTGTGCTGACAACTCTATAATCATTAACAAATACATATGTTCTAGACATAATAGAATTTATACATTAAATATAATCATGAAATAAATCATGTGAACCATGCAACATAAAATGTTATTTCTGATCTTTATTAGTAAATCTGATTATATTGAAATGGGTTTTATTTAGGGCACAAAACCCAACACAATCATTCTTATAGCTGGTAGGAGGTTTTCGTGATCAATTCCTCCCTATAGGATTACATTGTTGGGTAGTGTGACTTGGTTACCAGGTGGGGCGGCTATTGTCGCTATATTTGTAAGTACTCCCACATTATCGACAGCAGCGGGTGTGGATGACGGGTTATTGGCATTTGCTGTGTTGTTTACATTTACAAGATGTTGTCCACTGAGGGGGATACCTTGATCGACCAAATGGGGATTACAGGGTTCCTCCTCTATGTCGCGGTTCCTCGAATTTTGAGAATGTGCAAGGAATGCATCATTAAGGTGATCTCATAGATTGCCCCTATGCACGTGATATCTGTTGGGTTTTGTGCCCTAAATAAAATCCATTTTAATATAATCAGATTTACTAGTTAATAAAGAACAGAAATTGCTTTTATGTTGCATGGTTTACATGATTTATTTCATGATTATGTTTAATGTATAAATTCTATTAAGTCCAGAACATATGTAAATATATATATATATTTGTTCATGATTATAGTGTCGTCAGCACAGTGGAATATAATCATGATTATATGTTCAAAAGGTTTAATTCTCGTAATTTGTCAATTCACTGGATTTAGACTGACATGATAATAAGGTATACTTACACCTTGGATAAGTGTTATGCCCTTTCCAGGACATTGGAAAAGTTTACCAATATCGGATGTATGGAGTATATATTAAAAGGGACCAATATTGATCTTAGATAAGATATCATAAACATACTGTTATATCTTTCGAAGTTAATATTAATGGTTAATCTTAGGTCTATGCATCTTAATCCTGATATGGTTAGGTTAAGCTTAGTTGTATTATTTATGTTCTTAAAGGTGTTCGTGGAAGCTAATTTATGGTTCTGGCGGATATTTACATCTTGAGAACATGGTAGTTCGATTGAGTGGGAGAGTTGATCATAGATATGGAATCTATAGCTTCTATAAGTATTTAGAAGTCAAACGATGATTTCCTTTGAGCTTGGCTGAATAGAAATAAATAATTGAGGTCTCATTTCAGTAATTATATTAGTTTATTGAAGTCTCATTTATAGGTAGCTAATTATTTTAAGGATAAAATACATTGAAGGGTAGAACAATAAATTTATCCCTATTCAATGTAGATCATCTATAGAGGATCTTCAACTATTAAGATTGTAACAATAGATAATCATAACGTATCTATATCGTGGTATATATAGATCGTTCTATGTAATTGAGAGTGTGTTGGGTTTTATGCCCTAAATAAAACTCATTTCAATATAATCAGATTTACTTATTAATATAGATCAGAAATAACATTTAATGTTGCATGGTTCACATGATTTATTTCATGATTATATGTACATAATGTATGAATTTGTCTGAAACCCTTTTCACATACTTGATCCTGATTATTGTATTGTCAACACTTTGGAAAGTAAACATGACTATGTGAATAAAGTTTCCTAGATTTATCAGACATAGGGTTTTACTGATATGATAATCTACAACAGAGTTTACTTGCATTTGGAGAAGTGCTATGTTCTTTCCAGAGCATTGGTTAAAGTAAAGCTCAGGTTGGATGCATGGAGTATGCATCGGAAGGGAACGATATTGAACTTTGACTTAGATTTATTAAACTTACCGTAATATCTATTCAAGTCAATATGGCCTAGTTGATCCTAGATCAAATGATCTTAATCCTGTTATGATTAGGCTCAATCTCAAGAGGCTATTCGTGTTCTTTGATTTGTTAGTTAAGCCTACTTTTGGGTCAGGGTGATACGTACATTTTAGGAATACGGTAGTGCAATTGAGTGGGAGCGCTAGCATAAACATGGCATCTATAGCTTCTATCTGGCGAATAGTAAGTAAAGGATGATCTCCTTCAAGCTTGACCAAACGAAAATAAATGGTGGAGATCTCATTTCACATTAGCTGAAATATCATTTATACGGGGTTAAGTGTTTTAAAGATTAAATACATTGTAGGGTGTAACGGTAATCTAATCCCTTTACAGTGTAGATCATTCATATAGAGGATCATTGATCATATTAGGATTATAACAATGGATAACTAATGATGCGTCTATATGGTGGAACATATAGAGCATTCTATATACTGAGAGTGCAATTCTAAGTTCTATGCGTGGATTCAACGAAGAATTAATAAGTTAGTGAATTTTAGTGCTAAATTCTTGATCTACTTATTGGAAGCTCGGTTATATAGACCCATGGTCCCCGCACTAGTTGAGATAATATTGTTTGTAAGACTCATGTAATTGATTTTGATTAATCAATTATAATTCTCAAATTAGACTATGTCTATTTGTGAAATTTTCACTAAGTAAGGGCGAAATTGTAAAGAAAGAGTTGTTAGGGGCATATTTGTTAATTATGATACTTTGTATGGTTCAATTAATAAATATGGTAAATGACAATATTATTTAATAATTATTTATAGTTATTAAATAGTTAGAATTGGCATTTAAATGGTTGAATTAGAAAATTAGCATTTTTGAGAAAATCAGATACAAAAGTGTTAAAATTGCAAAATTACAAAAAGCAAGGCCCAAACCCAACAAGCCATGGCCGACAACTTTTGTAGGCATTTTAAACTCATATTTTCATTATTTCAATGCCAAATAATTCAAACCTAACCCTAGTGGAATGCTATAAATAGATAGTGAAGGCTTCAGGAAAACTACACTTCTGATTCAGAAAAAACTGAGCCTCTCTCTCTCCCTATCTTTGGCCGACCTCTTCTCCTCTTTCTTCTTCATTAAAATTTTGAAATTCTTAGTGTGAGAATAATTCCCACACACAGCAAGTGATACCTCAACCATAGTGAGGAAGATCGTGAAGAAAGACATTCAACAAGGAGTTTCAGCATCAAAGATTTAGAGAAAGAGATCCAGGTTCAGATATTGATAATGCTCTGCTACAGAAAAAAATCAAGGGCTAGATATCTGAACGGAAGGAGTCATTATATTCCGCTGCACCCAATGTAAGGTTTCCTAAACTTTATATGTGTTTATTTCATCGTTTTAGAAAGTTCATATTTAGGGTGTTAATAAACATACTTTTGAGTAGATCTAAGATCCTGGTAAAATAATTTCCAACAACTGGCCTCAGAGCCATGGTAATTGATTTTCTTGCAAGAAATTTGGACGTTAAAACGATTTTTTGATTTTTTGGATGGTATCATGTTGTATTGAGTGTTATTTGATAATTGATTGATGTTTGTGAATTTTCGTGACAAATAATTGAATATCTGTTTCTGAAATTATTTTGATTGGATATTATGGAAAAAATTAAGCAAGTTACTTTTTTACAGAACTCAATTTCGATTTAATTTGAATTAGTTATGATTTTTTGAAGTTTCGAAAAAAATTAGGGTTGAGCAACTGCACCACGTGCGCGCGCGGAGAGGCTGCTAGCAGCCCCCTGCGCCTAGTTTTCACGCCCATGCAGCCCCATGCGCGCCCATGGACAGTATGCCAAGCATATTGTCCGTACAGCTCGCATTTTTTTCGTTTTTCTTCGATTTTTCATGTTTTTTCATGGATTTAACTTCCGATTTTTTGTATAGTTCTGTATTTATACATTTACTATTCCTAATTCAATTCTAATTATCATAATTAAATTAATTAATATTTTTTTAAATTTAATTCATGATATTAGTGTAATTTGAATTTGAAATAGTCAATATCTATTTTTTTTTTTTTGCTTAATTATCTATCTTATTTTTAAATTTGATTATATCTTATCTTATTTTTAAATTTAACGTCAGATTTTAATTTTTTAAATTATTTTTTTTTAAATAATTTGACCTTATTTAAATTTAAAATAAGATAACTATAATCATGTAATTTTAAATAGATGTAAGATATTTTGCTAACTTTTAAATTTTGTTATTTTATTTATTTAAATTACATTTAAAATCTAAAAAAGATATTCATTTATCTTTTTTAATTTTTTTATTTAATTTTTATTTATAAAATAACATTTAATTTTTAAAAGTAGTTAGCAAATTTTGAAATGATATTTAGGTTGGTTGAAACCTAATTTTTCAAAATTGTAGGTTTAATTTTAAATTTGAATTTTTTTTTTTAATTTCGAAATTTTTCAAAATTTTTAAATTTTCGAAAATATTTTATTTATTTAATTAATTATTTATTTTTCGAAATTATTTATTTAAAATTAAATAAATCCTACATCCTACTATCCAGCTAACCTTGTTGCAGGAGTATGTGTTTTAGCTAGTTTGTAAGTTTTTAAAACCTATTATTGCTTGATTGCAAATATCCATGGTTATAACTTGTTGACAGATCCAATGATCTGATTTTAACTCATGGTTCCCTTGGTCAAGTAAATAATTTGTAACAGGTATATTTACAATCTTCTTTCATTTGTGTATGACCTAGTAACATGATAGGATCCATCCAAATTGTGTGCCTGTGTGAGCCTATGTGTTTAATTTCATTATAGATGCATATAGGTTGTTGTTGCTAAATAAAATATCATAATTCTTGATAGATTTTATTTAGGCCCATTTAGTTTTTGGGCCTATTCAATTAATAACAGTTGTTCATTTTAAGGTTAAATTCCTCTCTTTTGGGCCTTGTGTGAGAGTTGGGAGTCATAGTAGTGGGTACGACATACTGAACCCAGCACCCCCTCACATGAACCACCCCAATTGTGAAGGCCCATTTGCCTGATTTGAATAACTGTACTAGGTTAATTAAACTAGTTTAACCTAATAAAATTGATTAGCAACATAATTAATTTCATTTATTTTGAAATTAATTTAAGAAAAATATAGTTTAAAGAATTTTTATTCTAAGCTAAACTATATGTATTTTCGTATATTTAATTAAATGTAGAATTATAACCATCTAGATTCTTTCTGAAGCTTAATTCAAATTTTTCATTAGATATTCCTATTTAAGTTGATATTTAGTTATTTCTAACTAATCAACTTGAATCTGAATATCTTTTGGATTTAAAATTTCAAAATTAAGTTGAGGAATTTTAGGCGTTGGTTATTAAGATTCTTTAGATATTTTTTTTTAAGTTGATATCTTTTCGAATATTAACTTAAAATGGAATATTTTCAAATTAAGTGGTTACAACTTAATTTTTGATATTTAATTAAATTTAAATTTGAAAATATTTAAGTTCTAGATTTTTTCTAATATAACTTAAATTAGATATTTTTTCAAATTTTGTGGAAAGGATACTTAGTCAAATAAGATATTTTCTATATAGTTATTTCTAGACTACTTATTATTTATAATATTAAATAGGAAAATATTATAAATTGTGAAATTAATTATTTAAATAATTAATTTTGGTACAATTTAATTTAAGTATATTTTTCCTAGTATTAAACTAGAGATTAATAATTAAGCCTTCTCTACACTTAATTATTTATTTCTTGAATTTAATACATTTAATTAATTTGAAAATTAAATATCTAAGTTGAGTTTCATCATGATACTTAATTATTTCTTTTTCATGACACTTAATTAAATAGAAAATTATTTTTAGTTGAAATTTATTTTTTCAACTAAATTTTAAATAATTTTCAAAATATATTTTTTCTTTATTTTATTAATCAAATTTCGAAATTGCATTTCTTAAATGTTGAATTTCGAATTTTATTTGAAAAATAGATTAAAGTTGTAAATTATTTATTTTAATTTTGGACCAACTTAAATCAATGATTTTTTTCATTTATTGATTAATTTAAAATAAATTGAATTAAAGTATATTATTAGAAATTGAATTAATTAGTCAGATGAAAATCTAGATAGATATTATCTGTTTTTGCTTGAAGTATTTTTCTAGTGTATTTAATTAAATAGAAAATTAATATTTAAGTTGATTTTTATCATCATACTTAAATATTTGAAATTTTTCTTATATATTTAATTTAATAGGAAAAATATATTTTTTGTTGTAAATTAATTTTGGGCCAACATTAAATTAGAATAATTTTTCCAAGATATATTTTAACATGCATTTTCGAAAATTGTATTCTTAAATACTTTAATTTTTCGAAATGCAATATATATTTATAGAAAATTAAATTTGAGTTGAAATTAATTTAAATTAATTTTGTAACAACTTAAATTGAATATTTTTCTAAATATTTATTGGAAATTATTACTAAGATGGAAGAAATTCATATCCATCTAAGTAAAATTTATAAATATTAAATTAAAATTTATATTTAGAATTTTTCATTCTAAATTGGAAATTTTAATTAAATAAATATATATTTAAAATAAATAGATTAAATAATGAGAACCAAAGAAAATACAACTCTCTTTAAATAATGAGCTTTATTATTATTAAAATATTCGATCTCCATTGTTGGTCTTACAATAGTTAAATGTTTTCAATATAACCTCGAGACGCTAGACTTCGTCCCCCTATGGATGGTTATTCGTTGAACGCATTTAACACCGTAAGATCTCATTTGATAAGTGTTTTGTAAGTTTTCGTCTCTATTAGACTCTCCCCTACGGTGACTACTTAGAGATAAACTTATAAAACATGAAACAATGGTGGAAGCTCATAAAATGAGAATAACCTTGACTCTCGCCTACCGGGACAACGTTGGATTCTTATTTTGATCGAATAAAAGGTTGCTAGAATGGTTTGCATTTTAGATGAGCTGACAACTCTATTCAATGAATGATACTTTGACTCTCGCCTACCGGGACACTGTATCAGTTTGTTGGAAACCTTGGAAATTATTTAGAATTGTATGTTTAGTATTTTCACTGGTCATTCCTACTTGCTATATGTTTAATAATTACTGAATTGTGTATGAATTTATATTGAACCATGTTATTTTCTGTTAGTAAATTGTAGTTTAATTTCGAATCTTCATTGTTTGTCTAACTTGGTTTGTTTATCTAATGAGATAAATCCAAAGTGAATTTTCACCATTAGACATACATAATATTGTTAGATCTCGAAAGATAAATATTGTATATGCGACATCTAGCTGTTCATCAATTGATGACACCTTAGACTAGTATTTTTACGATATGAAACAAGAAGATTATATAAATCAGATTACTTTGACTTTCGCTAATCGAAGCATCGTTGGATTCTTATTTAAACAACGAAATTATCCTAATTCCTCTTAGCTTATTCATTTCGAATTAGCTCAATAACATATCATTGGATGAATGGTCTATAAATCATTTCATGTCATTCTATATTTTCTCTTAAGAAATTAAATGACGCATATGATTATAATCCCGAAATTCTATTCCCAATTGATATAAAACCTCAATCTTAGAAATCTCTTACTTGTATGGGCAAATCAGACTTAGAGTTATATTAGTAGTGGTTGTCCAAGATAGAATTACTCATTATATTTGGTTGAATTTAAGTCTTTGACTTTAATTTTAGAATCCAAACTGAAATTTTCTTATCTTTCTATTTCCAGGAAGCAATACAGTTACACTTTACAAGTGTTTAGTATCCATCTTCTATTAATGGATTCAAACTGTATAGAATATGAGTTTAGTATTCTATGACCAGGATCCACTTGCATTATTCTAAGAACTCTTTGATGTAACTAAACCTAAGTCATCAAAAGACACAACCATATTTTTTTTAATCTATGGCATTTGTATCTTGTTCATAGTGGATTTGACAAGATCAATCTCTGCAAAGAGTTAATATGCCTATATCCACTGAAAGTAGTTCATCTCATTCGCAGATGGATGTACATTCAGGGGTGGATATGAGTTTTCCGTTGTATTCTTAAAACGATAACTCTAGATTATACCTTATGCAAAGAAATTTGAAATGTTTAAATATTTCATTAATTTCTAGCAATGGTTAAAACCATTAAGGTAAGTGGTTAAAGATCTTGCGAACTGATAGGGGTGGAGAAATAGTTAGTAGATATGCAGTTCAAAGATCATTAAATTGATTTTTGAATTATATCCAAACTTACCTCCCCAGAAATTTCGAGTTGCATATTGATGATTACTTAGTAGTCGTTGCCTAATTCCTTCTATGGTAATACAATTTCAGAATGATGTAATGGTTGTATACTTAATGTAAATCATTACTAGATTCATGGATGACCTAATCAAAATCTTAAGAAAAGCTAGAAATGTTAACCATGTTTTGTTAGCTATTCTAAGTGATTAGGGGTGGACCATCCCATTGTCAATAGATAAGAAAGTGTTTGTTCAAACAAATACTACTTTTCTAAGATAATGACTAAGTCTGAAAACAAGTAGCAAATAAAGGAGATATTTTTCTTGATTCCAAAAGTGTTCTATCATCTTATATGACATATGATGATCCCACTGGCTCTGTTGTCTTGTCACAACCGAAGAGGTCAATACAATTTAGTTTTCTTAGACATAATTCACGGTACCTTGTCGTAGTGGGAGAGTTTCTAGGAACTCACCTTCTTGGAAGACACTAGTTATTAAAATCCATTGTGAGTTTAAACAAGTAATGAATTGTCAAGATAAGAAACTAAGAAGAAAAGCCAATAGAACTATGGTTTAATCCATTCACATGGAGTAACCTAAAGTTTTCTATTACAAGGACATAAAAGGAAATTTTCGTTTATAAGTCTATTCAATGGACTTAGCAAAACTTCCTTTTCCTAGTATTATAGGTTTGAGTTTATCTAAACCTATGGCATGTGGTATACCTGGGAATTACTTACTCTAATGCAAGCAACTTACTTTAGTAAGATGCTGAAGCATTTTCTTTCTAATGGCAATCTATAGAAGCTTCTCGACTTCTAGGTATAGATTTTATTTATCTAAGGAAAAGTCTCAACTATTTCGGAAAAGATAAAGTCATGAAAGAATTTCTTAAATCAACAGTGAGAGGTCTTAAATATGCTTTTGTATGCCTTAGACCAGATACCTGCTGTTGAGTGGGAGTAATGAGTAGGTATCAGATTAATTCAGGAGAAGAACATTGGAAGACAATCAAGTAAATCTTAAGATAAAGAAGAGGAACTATATGTTAGTCTATAAGGGTGTGTTTAAAACTCTCAGACTACACCACATCAGATTTTGAAATTTGCCTTTGTGCTAGAAAATCTTTCTGATAAGATGGTGATTACTCTGGGGGTGGAATAGTAATTTTGGAGAAGTGTAAAAACCTATCTGAAGTCTCTAGGTCTACCAGAAAGAGACTGAATGTTAAAGTTGCAGGAAAGGTACTTATTCAGTCTAAGGAAAGTTCTATACATTTTTGGCACCATTCCAAATTGCCTTAACTACTAGTGTTACTTCCTGAATAACCAAGAAGTAGTTGCCAAAGGTATAGAATCCAATATCCCAACAGAGTAGACATATAGAGAGGAATTTCACATTATCAATGATTTTGTGATTAAGGAAGAGTAATAGTGGAGAAAAGGTTGTGTTTAATTCAACCTTTCAGATCCTATTACGAGGAGTTTACTACTACTACACTTGATTTGTATATCAAGGTGTTGAGATTATTTGAAATGCACATTTTGTTTTATATTAGTGCAAGTGGGAGTTTGTTGGGTTTTATGCCCTAAATAAAACTCATTTCAATATAATCATGTTTACTTATTAATATAGATCAGAAATAACATTTAATGTTGCATGGTTCACATGATTTATTTCATGATTATATGTACATAATGTATGAATTCGTCTGAAACCCTTTTCACATACTTGATCCTGTTTATTGTGTTGTCAACACATTGGAAAGTAAACATGACTATGTGAATAAAGTTTCCTAGATTTATCAGACACAAGATTTTACTGATATGATAATCTACAACAGAGTTTACTTGCATTTGGAGAAGTGCTATGTTCTTTCCAGAGCATTGGTTAAAGTAAAGCTCAGGTTGGATGCATGGAGTATGCATCGGAAGGGACCGATATTGAACTTTGACTTAGATTTATTAAACTTACCGTAATATCTATTCAAGTCAATATCGCCTAGTTGATCCTAGATCAAATGATCTTAATCCTGTTATGATTAGGCTCAATCTCAAGAGGCTATTCGTGTTCTTTGATTTGTTAGTTAAGCCTACTTTTGGGTCAGGGTGATACGTACATTTTGGGAACACGGTAGTGAAATTGAGTGGGAGCGCTAACATAAACATGGAATCTATAGCTTCTATCTGGCGAATAGTAAGTAAAGGATGATCTCATTCGAGCTTGACCAAACGAAAATAAATGGTGGAGATCTCATTTCACATTAGCTGAAATATCATTTATACGGGGTTAAGTGTTTTAAGGATTAAATACATTGTAGGGTGTAACGGTAATCTAATCCCTTTACAGTGTAGATCATTCATATAGAGGATCATTGATCATATTAGGATTATAACAATGGATAACTAATGATGCGTCTATATGGTGGAACATATAGAGCATTCTATATAATGAGAGTGCAATTCTAAGTTCTATGCGTGGATTCAACGAAGAATTAATAAGTTAGTGAATTTTAGTGCTAAATTCTTGATCTACTTATTGGAAGCTCGGTTATATAGACCCATGGTCCCCGCACTAGTTGAGATAATATTGTTCGTAAGACTCATGTAATTGATTTTGATTAATCAATTATTATTCTCAAATTAGACTATGTCTATTTGTGAAATTTTCACTAAGTAAGGGCGAAATTGTAAAGAAAGAGTTGTTAGGGGCATATTTGTTAATTATGATACTTTGTATGGTTCAATTAATAAATATGATAAATGACAATATTATATAATAATTATTTATAGTTATTAAATAGTTAGAATTGGCATTTAAATGGTTGAGTTAGAAAATTGGCATTTTTGAGAAAATTAGATACAAAAGTGTTAAAATTGCAAAATTGCAAAAAGCAAGGCCCAAACCCAACAAGCCATGGCCGGCCACTTTTGTAGGCATTTTAAACTGATATTTTCATTATTTCAATGCCAAATAATTCAAACCTAACCCTAGGGGAATGCTATAAATAGATAGTGAAGGCTTCAGGAAAACTACACTTCTGATTCAGAAAAAACTGAGCCTCTCTCTCTCCCTATCTTTGGTCGACCTCTTCTCCTCTTTCTTCTTCATTGAAATTTCGAAATTCTTAGTGTGAGAATAGCCACACACAGCAAGTGGTACCTCAACCGTAGTGAGGAAGATCGTGAAGAAAGACATTCAACAAGAAGGAGTTTCAGCATCAAAGATTCAGAGAAAGAGATCCAGGTTCAGATATTGATAATGCTCTGCTACAGAAAGGAATCAAGGGCTAGATATCTGAACGGAAGGAGTCATTATATTCCGCTGCACCCAATGTAAGGTTTCCTAAACTTTATATGAGTTTATTTCATCGTTTTAGAAAGTTCATATTTAGGGTGTTAATAAACATACTTGTGAGTAGATCTAAGATCCTGGTAAAATAATTTCCAACAGAGTGCTATTCAATTCTAAATCTATAGTGGCGCAAGACAAAATTAATAAGGGAATTTACTTAGTAAATTCTAGATTTACTTATTGAAAGCTCGGTTATATAGGCTCATGGTCCCCTCATTAGTTGAGTTAATACTGCTTGCATACTCAGTCAATTGATTTTAATGAATCAATTATAATTCTAAAATTAGACTATGTCTTATTTAAGAATTTTTACTAAGCAAGGGCTTAATTGTGAAGAAAAAAGGTTTTGGGGTAAATTTGTTAATTAAGAGACTTTGTATGGTCTAATTAATAAGTAATATAAATGACAATTTTATTTGATAATTAATTATAATTATTAAATAAATAGTTTGATATTTATAGGATTGAATTGGAAAAGATAGTATTATTGAAAGAAAAATAATTGGTTGAAAAAAAGTGGCAAAATTGTAACTAGAAAGTGGTCCTTTAATGGACGACACTAAAGTGTTTTTTGTCCAATATTTTATTCTTTTTTAATCTATATAATTCAGTCCTAAGCCCTAGTTGAAATACTATAAAAGGAACAAGCTCTCATCTCATCCTCTTGTCACTTTTGACAATTTAACTATTGCCTTCAACCTAGATGAGAGAGTTCCTTCCATAGTGATTCTAGCCTCCTTCATTCTTCTTCACTATTTGAAACCTTGTGTGAAAGAGTGCCATGCCCACACATAGCAAGTCAAGTACTCAATCATAGTGAGTAAGATGGTGGTAACTAAACCCGAAGGAGAGAAAGAGATCCAGGTTTAGATCTTGATAATGCTCTGCGATAGAAAGGAATCAAGGGCTAGAGATGTTGAACGGAATGAGTCGTTATATTCTGCTGCAACCAATGTAAGGTTTTCTTAAACCCTTATGTGTTTATTTCATTGTTTTAGAGATATTCATATTTGGGATGCTAATCATCATACTTGTTAGTAAATCTAAATCCTGGTAAAATATTCCCAACAATATCTCCATCCAAGCCTTGTAAATACCGAACCTGACCTCGTATAAATGCTAGGAGTACGATTGTTAGATCTTGAGGACAAAGATTGAGACTCGTGATCATTTACCTCGGGTCGTAATTGCACGCGACTGCGAGAGTTGTGCCAGTCATTTTCCTCTTATGGCCTTCTCTCATTTCGACTAGATCGCTAGTTTAAGCCCATCTAGGTTATTTTCAGCTAAATGTTCCCTCTAATTACAAGGAACATTAGTACGGTCATTACGACGCCTGTTATCATCAGTTACCTTATTATCCATGTGACAGTATGTTGAGACTCATGGTGGACGTCGTGCACGAGTTTGATCTCGTCCTGTGATTTCCACCTTCAGTGCTTGCATTTGCTCTTGCATGGGCATGTATTGAGCGGTTGTTAAATGGATAATACCATCGGGAGCCTAGGCGGGTGTTATTGGTGAAAAATGGCCCACAGTGGCTGCTGGCGTTGAGGTTTCTCCAGCGTGGCTTGAAAATAGGGAAATATATTAAGGGGGTTGTGGCAGTACGCCCCACTCCTCCAACCACAGCATCAACTAGGGTGGTCCTTCCGCCAGTAATAGGAACATTGATAGTGCCAATGTTGATGGTTTTGTTGTTGGTGTTTATGTTTGTCTATTCAGTAGCCATTTCCATTCTCTTCCAAAAATCTTATATAATAACGTTCCCACAAACGGTGCCAAATATTGTTGAAGGAATTTAGAAAACACCAAATAGTGTGAGTATTCGAGCAAATTAAGAAAACTCACTAGTAGTTATGCGAGTATTCACTTGGAATTGTAAGTACTCAAAGTTTGGGCTACGAAATAGATAAAAGCTAAATTAATAATATAAAAAAGACAAGAAAATGATTGTTGTTCGGTTAGAGCTCGATCTGCTTAGTCCATTGTTGGTAATTGTTTTTTCTTAGTTTATTTAATTTGGATCACTCCTTTATATAAAAACTAAGTGCTATTTAGGATTACATAATCGGTCAGGCAGGACCGTTATTATGATAAATTACAAAATTAAATTAATAAAAAGATGTTCCAAGAATAAATGCAAGAACAGTTTCATCAATTCTTTTCTTAATTGCAGCAACGTGTGTGGCCTACTAAGTCGTAGCTTGTCCATTCATATTCTAAACACACGAACTTTCTGTTGGGTTTTGTGCCCTAAATAAAACCCATTTCAATATAATCATATTTACTTATTAATAAAGATCAGAAATAACATTTTATGTTGCATGGTTCACATGATTTATTTCATGATTATTTAATGTATAAATTCTATTAAGTCCAGAACATATGTATTTGTTAATGATTATAGTGTTGTCAGTACAGTGGAATATAATCACATTTATATGTTCGGAAGTTTAATTCCCTGATTTGTCAGTTCACTGGATTTAGACTAGCATGATAATCAGCAATAGGTATACTTACACCTTGGATAAATGTTATGTCCTTTCCAAGGCATTGGCAAAGTTTACCAGTATCGGATGTATGGAGTATACATTGGAAGGGAGCGATATTGAACTTTGATTAGATATGTTAAATTTACTGTAATGTCTATTCAATTCAATATCACCTAGTTGATCCTAGATCAAATGATCTTAATCTTGATATGTTTAGGTTCGATCTCAAGAGTATTACACATGTTCTTTGATTTGTTAGTTAAGCTTACTTCTGGGTAAGGGTGATACGTACATTTTGCGAACATGGTAGTGCAATTGAGTGGGAGTGCTAATCATAGATATGGAATCTATAACTTCTATAGGTATTTAGAAGTGAAAAGATGATTTCCTTCGAGCTTGGCTAAACAGAGATAAATGGTTGAGTACTCATTTCACTTCACTGAAATATCATTTATATGGAGCTAAGTGTTTTAAGGATAAAATACATTGAAAGGGTGTAACGGTAATTTTATCCCTATGCAATGTAGGTCATCTATTAGAGGATTATTGATCAAATAAGGATTATAACAATGGATAATTAATAGCGTATCTATACCGTGGAAGATACAGAGCGTTCTATATGAATGAGAGTGCAATTCTAAGTTCTATGCGTGGATGCAACAAGGAATTAATAAGTCAGTGGATTTACTTGGTAAATTCTTGGTCTGCTTATTGGAAGCTGGGTTATATAGGCCCATGGTCCCCATACTAGTTGAGACCATACTGCTTGTAAGACTCAGTTAATTGATTTTAATTAATCAATTATACTTCTAAAATTAGATTATGTCTAGTTTATGAATTTTCACTAAGAAAGGACAAAATTGTGAAGAAAAGAGATTTTAGGTTTTATTTATTAATTAAGAGACTTTATATGTCTAATTAATAAATATATATTTAATGACAATATGATTTAATAATTAATGTTTTTAGTTATTAAATAATTGGAATTGACATTTAAGTGGTAAATTGGAAAATTGGCGTTTTTGAGAAAATAGAGTGATAAAATGGCAAAATTGCAAAGTGGGGCCCATTATCCATATCATGGCCGGCCACTATGCAAGGAATTTACCATTTATTTTGTCATTATTTTAATGCCAAATAAATCTAACCTAAACCTAGGTGGTTACCTATAAATAGGTAGTAATGGCTTCAGAAAAAAAATGATGCATCTCATTCCTTCAGAGAAAAATTCTAAGCCTTCTACATATACCCTAGCCGCCACCCTCTTCCTCTCTTTTCTTCTTCTAAATTTTCGAACCTTGAGTGAATGAGTGAGTGCCCACACACATCAAGTTGTATCTCAATCATAGTGTGGAAGATTGTGAAGAATCTAATCAACAAGAAGGAGAATCAGGCTCAAGAAAGGAGAGAAAGAGATCCAAGTTTAGATCTTGATAATGCTCTGCTACAGAAAGGAATCAAAGGCTAGAGATCTGATGGAAGGAGTCATTATATTCCGCTGCACCCATTGTAAGGTTTTCTCAAACCCTTATGTGTTTATTTTATTATTTTATAAATTCATATTAGGATGTTAATGAAACATACTTGTTAGTAAATCTAGATCCTGGTAAAATATTTCCAACAACTGGCCTTAGAGCCATAGTAATGATTTACTTTCATGAAATATGAATTAAAACGGTGATCTGTGTTGATTTGTATGGTTTCATGTTGATCTGTGTGCTATATGATGATTGATTGATGCTTGTAAAATTTTATGAAAAATAATTGAATTTTCGTTTCTGGAATTATTTTTGTTGGATAGTTTGGAAGAAATTAAGCAATTCACTTTTTTTACAGAACTTAATTTCGATTTTATTTGAATTAGTTATGATTTTTTGAGGTTTTGAAAAAAATCGGGGGTGGTGACACACCCTTGTGTGCGAGGGTTGCTGCTGACAACACCCTTTTTGCGCCCAAGCAGCCCCTTGCGCCCAAGAATGTGCACCTGGATGGTGTGCTTTGCATGCCATCCATACAGCTCACAATTTTTTTAATTTTTCATGCTATTTCATGGAATTAACTTCCAATTTTTTTGTATAGTTTTGTATTTTGATTTTTTACTTTTCATATTTCAAATCTAATTATCAGAATTAAATTAATTGGAGACTTTAAAATTAATTTAAGATATTAGTGTAATTTGAACTTGAAAATAGGTAAATATCTATCTTTTTTGGTTAATTATCTATCTTATTTTAAATTTTGATTATTTTATCTTATTTTTAAATTTAAGGTCAGATATTAATATTTTTTAAATTTTTTTTTAATAAATTGACCTTATTTAAATTTTAAAATAAGATTATTATAATCATGATATTTTGAATAAAGATAGGATATTTTGCTAATTTTTAAATTTTATTATTTTTTATTTAAATTAAATTATAAAATCTGAAAAAAGATATTAAATTATCATTTTATTTTACACTTATGTAAAGAATGGGTCCGTACTTGTCTCGAGAGAGATATAATTACTCATCCCATGTAATCGATATGCGCGATCAGTATTACATTCTCTCTATCCTACTCTACTTTTAATCATGCCAAGCATAATTATGCAACTAGACCCTTGTTCCGATCGTATCTTCTCGTAAGTTTGAGTCATGCAAGGTTAGCTCTAAGAAAAGCATTATATTGACACGTCATTTTTTCTATTGAGAATTGAGTCCACATATTCACTACTTAGTACTTATATTTCAAGATAAAAGAATTCGTCCTATAACAATTCGAATAGCAATAATACGAGTGAAACAAATAACTGTTGGAATTTAGTTTACCAAGATCTTAGATCTACTCACAAGTATATTGTTTAACATCCTAAATATGAACATCTAAAACGATAATAAACACATATAAAGTTTAGGAAACCTTACATTGGTTGCAGCGGAATAATATGTCTCCTTCCACTCAGATCTCTAACCCTTGTATCCTTTCTGTCGCAGAGTATCACCAAGATCTGAGTCCGAATGTCCTTCTCTTCAATTTGGATTCTTCACGATCTTCCAGACTATGATTGAGGTACTACCTTATGTGTGTGGGCACTACTCTATCACTCAAGGTATTCAAAATTGGAAGAGGAAAAGAGAGAGAGAGAGAGCGGATCGGCTATAGAAGGATAGTGAGTGGCTCAATTTTCTGAAGGCAATCTCTTGAATCACTTGAAAACTCTTTTTTTGGTGTGAGCCATCACTATCTATTTATAGGTAACAACTAGATTTAGATTAGTAATTATTTGGAATTAAAATAATGAAAATATTAATTGGAAAAAGCTTCTCCAAGTGGCCGGCCATGGTGTTAATGGGCCCCACTTGGAATTTTGCAATTTTAACAATTTTCATTTCTATTTTCTCAAAAATGCCAATTTTCCAATTCTAACCATTTAAATGCCAAAACTAATTATTTAATAACTAAAATAGATTATTAAATAATATTGTCATTTAACATAATTATAAATTAAACATATAGAGTCTCTTAATTAATAAATAAAACCTAGAATCTCTTTTCTTTACAATTTTGCCCTTGCTTAGTGAAAATTCACAAACTAGACATAGCCTAATTCTAGAATTGTAATTGATTAATCATAATCAATTATCTGAGTCTTACAAGTAGTATGGTCTCAACTAGAGTGGGGACCATGGACCTATATTACTGAGCTTCCAATAAGTTGAACTGAATTTACCAAGTAAATTCCCTAACTTATTAATTCCTTGTTGAATCTACTTTTAGAACTTGAAATTGCACTCTTCAGATATATAGAACGCTCTATATGTTCCACCATATAGATACGCTATCACATTTAACCATCGTTATAATCTGAATTTGATCAAAGATCCTCTATATAGATGATTTACACCGAGTAGGGATAAATTTACCGTTTCACCCCTCAATGTATTTGGCTCCTTAAAACACTTAGCTACCTGTAAATGATGTTTTAGTGAACTAAAATATAGTCACAAAAACAAGAGCTCTTCCATTTACTTCTATTTAACTAAGCTCGAAGGAAATCATCACTTGACTTCTAAACACCTATAGAAGCTATAGATTCCATATTTATGTTTAGCGCTCCCGTTCAATCATACTATCATGTTCCCAAAATGTACGTATCACCCTGACCCAAAAGTAGGCTTAACTAACAAATCAAAGAACATGAATAGCACTCCTGAGATTGAGCCTAAGCATATCAGGATTTAGATCTTTTGATCTAAGATCAACTAGTGATATTGACTTGGAAGGATACAACGGTAAGTATTATAATATATTAACTAAGATCAATATCGGTCCGGTCCAATGTATACTCCATACACTCAAAACTAGTATACTTTGCCAATGTTCTGGAAAGAACATAACACTTATGCAAAGTGTAAGTATACTTCATCGGTGATTATCACATCAGTGTAAATCCAAAAACACTGATGAAAAGGGACTTTGTATTTTGAATCATATAATCACAATCACATTCCACTGTGTTGACATCACTATAATTGTGAATGAATATATGTTATGGACTTAACAGATTTTGTGCATATATTAAACCATAAGCATGAAAACTACATGTTAACATAAATCACTTCTAATTCTCTTATTGATAACAAATTAGATTAGATTGTAATGGGTTTTATTTAGGGCATAAAATCCCAACAAACTCCTACTTGCACTAACATAAAACAAGTTGTGCATTCCAATTGTCTTGATCTTCATATCAAGTGTAGTATATTTGACTCAACCCAAATTTTTTGGAACCAAGTGCATAAAACATTATGCAACATCCTTTACTATATGCTTTACTCATCAAGGGATATTGAAATCCTTACTGCTTATTAAGTACATATGAATAAACAGAATACATAAAGATTGGAACCGAGATAAAACAGTGTAGAATTTTCTTCAATTAAATAACTTTCTAATAATTTCGAATTTACAAAATTATCTCTTCACTGATGGAGCTTGAATTATTATAGATGAGTTTTTACACTCTTCTAGAATAACTCCTCCACCACCAGAGTAACCACCATCTCGAATTCTCAATGAGTTGGTGTAGATACAAGGATCACTAATGTATAGTTCCTTCATACTAACATATAGGTCACTTTCATAAATCTTTCTTGACTGTCCCCTAATGTTCCTTATTTGATTACATCTCAGATGGCTCCCACTCAACAGTAGGTGTCTGGTTAAAATATACATTTAACCTCTTACTATTGTTTTGAGGGATATCTAGTTGTGACATATTATCTTAGTCTGAAACTTCTAGACTAAGTCATCAACATAGCAATCAAATTGAGATACCATAAATTTTATGAGGATTAGAAATCTTTGCTCAAGTCATTCGAATAGACTATGCAAGAATTCTTCTATCTTATTCTCATAATTCTGATAAGTTATTTCTATACACATGGATGGTTAGATTTACTTTCTCAGTGTTCTTAAGTTCCTATCACAAGTGTCAACCAAATGAAGATGGGTAAAGAATTTTAAAATTCTCCCAGTCAATTAAGGTAGTGTGATACATTGTCAAAAAACTTTATTGGTATCAATTATCTATTACAACAGTAAATATAAACTGGAACATATAATCAAGATCAAGAATTTATTCTGACAATTGCTAATTCATTATATTACTTCCATGTTTAAAATTGTGTGTCACAAAGAGTACTGTGATATATAGTCCACCCCTAAGTATATAGAGATCACGATTCTCTAAGTGTTATAGAGATTATGTGGAGTTTCGAATATAATCCAGAGTTCAATAGATATAAAAGATCGTTGAACTTCATATTATTCTTAACTTTTTCTCCACCACTATCAAATCAAAAGATCTTTTTATTAAACAAATTCTTAACAATTGTTTTGGAATTAACAATTATTCATAAACATAGAAAAGTAATTCTAAGTGTTTATGTAGTATTAACTCTTTGAAGAGTTTAAGATACTATACAATTTGAATCAATAATAAAAACACATACACATACAATTATTAAAACATATAAATATAATTGGTATTAGTTATACAAGATAAAGTAAATGAAGCTCAATTCATAAATTGCAATTTATCTCCAAAATAGAAAACTTTATTATAAATCTTCCAAAATTAAAGGAATTGTATGCAACAATATGAAAAAATAAGGAATTAAATTTCAAACTTAAAATTGAAATCCAAATTGTTTTGAAACTAAAACAATTAATTCAAAAAAAAAATCGAGCTTCATCTTTATCTTGGACTACTTCACCCTTTTGTCCAACCCTCTGATTCAACTCGCTAAGATACATCCGATTTGAAGCAGCTGGTCTTACTCATTACTTACACTCATCAGCAGGTGTCTGGTCTAAGGCATACAAAAGCATATCTGAGACCTCTTACTGATGATCCTAAGGAATTCTTTCATTGGCTTTATCTTTTCTGGAATAGATGAAACTTTTCCTTAGATAAATAAAATCTATTTTCTAGAAGTCGAGAAGCTTCTATAGATTACCATTAGAAAAGAAATGCTCCAGCATCTTAGTAAAGTAAGTTGCTTGCATTAGAGTAAGTAAATACTAGGCATACCACAAGCCATAGGTTTAGATAATCTCAAACCTATAATACTAGGAACAGAAAGTTTTGTTAAGTCCATTCAATAGACTTATTTTCAAAATTTCCTTTCTTGTCCTTGTAATAGAAAATTTTTGGTTGTTCCATGTGAATGGTTTTAACCATAGTTTTCTTGGTTTTTATTCCTAGTTTCTTAATCTGACAATCCATTTTTGTTTAAACTAACAATGGATTTTCATCACAAGTGTCTTCCAAGTCATAACAGGGTGAGTTCTTTAAAAAAAACTCCCACTACGACAAGGTACCGTGATTTTTTTCTAAGAATAAACAGGGCATTTTCACCAATGAGAGCAATGTTAATGTTCTCTCTCCATTTGGGAAAGTTAGATCCATTCAGCATATTATCAGTCAACAGTGACAACATGTGATTGGTCATTGTCATATATGATACTACAAAAACAATAAATAGAAATCAATTATGGTTTAACACAAAATCTCATTCAGAAATTATTAGCACATAGCAAGTAGGAATGACAAGTGAAAATACTAAAACATACAATCCTAAATAATTTCTAAGGTTTTCAACAAACTGATATCAGTGTCCCGTTTAGGCGAGAGTCAAAGCTACCATCCATTGAATAGAGTTGTCAGCTCATCTAAAATGATAAACATTCTGGCAACCTTTTATTCAATCGAAAAGAGAATCTGACATTGTCCCATTTAGGCGAGAGTCAAGGTCATTCCTATTTCATTAGCTCCCACAATTATTTCATACTTTTGTAAGTCTTATAAAGTCGCCACCATTAGGGTGATCAATACTAATATAAAACACTTACAAATAATACTTATCTTTCGAGATTCTACGGCGCTAACTTGCTAATGAACGTTCCTCCATTAGGGAGGATTACTCACTAAAACAATAGCTATGTAAAACCAACAATGGAGATCGAATATCCTAATAATAATAATAAAGGTCATTATTTAAAATGTATTTATTTCTTTTATTATTTATTTATATCTATTTATTTTAAATATATATTCATTTATTTAATTAAAATTTATAATTTAGAATAAAATTCTAAATAAAATTTTAATTTAATATTTATAAAATTATACTTAGATGGATATGAAAGTAAAATGAATTATTTCCATCTTAGTAGTAATTTTTCAATAAATATTAAGAAAATTATTTAATTTAAGTTGTATTAAGTTAAATTAATTTGCAACTCAAATTTAATTTTCTATAAATATATATTGCATTTTGAAAAATTAAAGTATATAACTATTCTATTTTCGAAATGCTTTAAAATAAAATAAAAATAAATCTTGAAAAATTATTCAAATTTTATGTTGGTCCAAAATTAATTAATAAAAATTAACTTTCAACTAAAATATAATTTTTCTATTTAATTAAATATAAAGAAATATTCAAAATTTAAGTGTCATGATTAAAATCAACTTAAATATTAATTTTCTATTTAATTAAACACTACTAGAAAAATACTTCAAGCAAAAACGGATAATTTCTATCTAGACTTTCATTGACTAATTAATTCAATTTCTAATTATAATATATTTTAGTTCATTTATTTTAAATCAATCATTAAATGAAAATATCATTGATTTAAGTTGGTTCAAAATTAATCAAAATAAATAATTAATTTACAACTTTAATCTATTTTTCAAGATAAATTCAAAAATATCTAGCATAATTAAATGCAATTTTGAAAAGTTGATTAATAAAATTAAAAAAAAAACATATTTTGAAAATTATTCAAATTTAAGCTGTTATGAAATTTTAAAGAAAATTTCGAACTTAAAATAATTTTTTATTTTAATTAAATAACATAAAAATAATAATATTTAAGTATCATGATGAAAATCAACTTAGATATTGAAATTTTCAATTTAATTAGATGTATTAAATTCAACAAATAAATAATTAAGTATAGAGGACACTTAATTATTAATTCTAGTTTAATACTAGGAAATTATACTTAACTTAAATTGTACCAAAATATTTTCCTAATTTAATATTAGAAAAAATAACTAGTTCTAGAAATAACTATCTAGAATATATTTCAATTTAACTAAGTGTTTTTCTAAAATTTGAAAAAGAAACTAATTTAAGTTGTTATAGAAACAATCTAAAATATCCAACTTAAATATTTTTCAAATAAAATTTAATTAAATATCAAAATTAAGTTGTAACCACCTAATTTTTAAAAATATTCCATTTTAAGTTGATTTTAAGAATTTAAAAAAAAAAACTTAAAAAAATATCTTAAGAATCTTCGATAACCAATTCCTAAAATTCCTCAACTTAACTTTAAAATTCAAAAGATATTCAAATTTGAGTTGATATGAAAAGTTAGTTAGAAATAACTAATTTATAACTTAAATAGGAATATTTAATGAAATAATTAAAATAGACTTCAGAAAGAATCGAGTTAGTTATAATTCTTTATTTAATTAAATACAAGAAAAATACAGATAGTTTATCTAGAAATAATTACTAAGAGTGTTTTTCTTACAATTAACTTTAAAAGTATTAAAATAAAAACTAAATTTCATATATTTTAAAAGTTAATTATGTTGCTAATCTATTTTTTTAGGTTAAACTAATTTAATTAACCTAGTACAGTTGTCCAAATAAGGCAAATGGGCCTTCACAGTTGGGGTAGTTCATGTGAGGGGGAGCTGGGTTCAGTATGTCGTACCCACTTCTATTGGCTCTCAACTCTCACACAAAGCCCAAAAGAGAGGAATTTAACCTTAAAATGAACAACTGTTATTAATTGAATAGGCCCAAAAACTAAATGGGCCTAAATAAAATCTATCAAGGTGTGACATTTCATTTAGCAACAACCTATATGCATCTAAACATAAAGTAAACATATAGGCTCACACAGGCACACAAATTTGGATGGATCCTATCATGTTACTAGGTCATACACATATGAAAGAAGAATGTATAATTTACCTATTACAAATTATTTACTTGACCTATTGACAATTGAACCATGGGTTAAAATCAGATCATTGGATCTGTCAACAAGTTAACCATGGTAATTTAGATCAAGTAATAATAGGTTTTATAAAACTTACACACAAGTTAAAACACATACTCATGCAACAAGTTAAATTGGATAGTTGGATGTAAGATTTATTTAATTTTAAATTAATTAATTAAAAAAATTTCAGAAATAATAAATAAATAAAAATATATTTTCGGTTTTTAAAAAGAATTTAAATAAAAAAAAATTAAAATTAAAACCTACAGTTTTGAAAAATTAGGTTTAACTAACCCAAATATCATTTCAAAAAAAAAAAAATTGCGAACCATCTTTTAAATTTTCATGTTATTTTATACATTAAATATTCAATAAAATAAAATGATAATTAAATATCCTTTTCTGATTTTATAATTTAATTTAAATAAAAAATAACAAAATTTAAAAGTTAACAAAATATCTTATTTTTATTCAAAATATCATGATTATACTAATCTTATTTTAAATTTAAATAAGGTCAAATAATTTAAAAAAAAAAAATTATATCTGACCTTAAAATTTTAAAAATAAGATAAAATAATCAAATTTAAAAATAAGATAAACAATTAAGCAAAAAGATAGATCTTTACCTATTTTCAAGTTAAAATTACACTAATATCTCAAATTAATTTTAAAAATTCAAATTCATTTATTTTTGATAATTAGATTTGAAATATGAAAAGTAAAAATCAAAATACAAAACTACACAAAAAATCGGAAGTTAATTTCATGAAACAGCATGAAAAATCGAAGAAAATGAAAAAAAAAATGTGAGTTGTACGGATGGTATGCAGTTGCGTACTCATCCGCGCGCCACAAGGAGATCTACCGAGAAAACTCGGCGCAAGGACTCCCTTGCATGATTTCCGCGCGTGGAAAGGGGTATGAGACACCCCTGGGCGTGTCGCTCGGACAAAACCGTGTCCGAACACGCATCTGACCGAGGGAAGCTCGGTTCCGCGCGCGTGGGAGTGGGTGATCATCCTATCTTTTTTCAAATCTTCAAAAAATCATTACTAATTCAAATAAAATCTAAATTGAGTTCTGTAAAAAAAATAAATTGCTTAATTTTTTCCAAACTATCCAATAAAAATAATTACAGAAACGAAAATTCAATTATTTTTCATAAAATTTCACGAACATCAATCAGTCATCAAATAACACACAGATCAACATGAAACCATCCCAATCACACACAAATCGATTTAAGTCCAAATTTCTTGCAAGCAAATCAATTACCATGGCTCTGAGGCCAATTGTTGGAATTTACTTTACCAGGATCTTAGATCTACTCACAAGTATGTTGCTTAACATCCTAAATATGAACTTCAAAAACGATAATAAACACATATAAAGTTTAGGAAACCTTACATTGGTTGCAGCGGAATAATATGTCTCCTTCCACTTAGATCTCTAACCCTTGTATCCTTTCTGTCGCAGAGTATCACCAAGATCTGAGTCCGAATGTCCTTCTCTTCAATTTGGATTCTTCACGATCTTCCAAACTATGATTGAGGTACCACTTGATGTGTGTGGGCACTACTCTATCACTCAAGGTATTCAAAATTAGAAGAGGAAAAGATAGAAAGAGGGGATCGACTATAGAAAGATAGTGAGTGGCTCAATTTTCTGAAGGCAATCTCTTGAATCACTTTAAAACTCTTTTTTTGGTGTGAGCTATAACTATCTATTTATAGGTAACCACTAGGTTTAGGTTAGTAATTATTTGGCATTAAAATAATGAAAATATTAATTGGAAAAAGCTTCTCCAAGTGGTCGGCCATGGTGTTAATGGGCCCCACTTAAAATTTTGCAATTTTAACAATTTTCATTTCTATTTTCTCAAAAACGCAAATTTTCTAATTCTAACCATTTAAATGCCAAAATTAATTATTTAATAACTAAAATAGATTATTAAATAATATTGTCATTTAACATAATTATTAATTAAACATATAGAGTCTCTTAATTAATAAATAAAACCTAGAATCTCTTTTCTTTACAATTTCGCCCTTGCTTAGTGAAAATTCACACACTAGACATAGTCTAATTCTAGAATTGTAATTGATTAATCATAATCAATTATTTGAGTCTTACAAGCTGTATGGTCTCATCTAGAATGGGGACCATGGACCTATATTACTGAGCTTCCAATAAGTTGAACTGAATTTACCAAGTAAATTCCCTAACTTATTAATTCCTTGTTGAATCCACTTTTAGAACTTGGAATTGCACTCTTAGATATATAGAGCGATCTATATGTTCCACCATATAGATACGCTATCACATTTAACCATCGTTATAATCTTAATTTGATCAAATATCCTCTATATAGATGATTTACACCGAGTAGGGATAAATTTACCGTTTCACCCCTCAATGTATTTGGCTCCTCAAAACACTTAGCTACCTGTAAATGATATTTTAGTGAGCTAAAATATAATCACTGAAACAAGAGCTCTTCCATTTACTTCTATTTAACTAAGCTCGAAGGAAATCATCACTTGACTTCTAAACACCTATAGAAGCTATAGATTCCATATTTATGTTTAGCGCTCCCACTCAATCATACTATCATGTTCCCAAAATGTACGTATCACCCTGACCCAAAAGTAGGCTTAACTAACAAATCAAAGAACATTAATAGCACTCCTGAGATTGAGCCTAAGCATACCAGGATTTAGATCTTTTGATCTAAGATCAACAAGTGATATTGACTCGGAAAGATACAACGGTAAGTATTATAATATCTTAACTAAGATCAATATCGGTCAAGTCCAATGTATACTCCATACATTCGAAACTAGTATGCTTTGCCAATGTTCTGGAAAGAACATAACACTGATGCAAAGTGTAAGTATACTTCATCGCTGATTATCACATCAGTGTAAATCCAAAAACACTGATGAAACAGGGACTTAGTCTTTTGAATCATATAATCAGAATCACATTCCACTTTGTTGACATCACTATAATTGTGAATGAATATATGTTCTGAACTTAACAGATTTTGTGCATATATTAAACCATAAGCATGAAAATTACACGTTAACATAAATCACTTCTAATTCTCTTATTGATGACAAATTAGATTAGATTGTATTGGGTTTTATTTAGGGCATAAAATCCCAACAATAACAATAAATTGAATATACATTAATCATTTATTATGACTAAGAAACAAAGAATTATCTCACTTAATCAACACTTAGACTGTAAATTACTAAAATTAATTAAAAAGTGCTCAAATTGAACGTCATGGCTTCTGGTATGTGACTGTCTCTCTACATAGAGTGTGTTGAGTGTTGAGTGGGTTGAGTGTGGTCTGATTTGTGTCGAGTGATTGTTCTTTTGATCATGGCATCATCAAGTGGTACTAACAAGGATTTAGAGCAAAAGTGGAAGAATATATGCTTGGATGATGAGGAAGAAAATGAGATCGTTTATGAAGATGAGGATGTTGAAGACATAGAGGTTGATGATCGATGGTGCCTCGTCGGACGGCTGTTGACAGGGAAGGTCTTCGATTTCATGATATTTCAAAACATAATGGTGGATTTATGGAAACCCGTATGTATGTCAAGATTCTAGAGCAAAATTGATTTTTATTTCAATTTTTTCACGAAATCGATATTCAGTGAGTCCTTATGAGAAGTCCATGAACATACGATCGGAAACAATTGATTTTAGAGAGGTTGAAGAAAGGCGGCAACCCGAGAACCATTGCTCTCAATAGTCTCGACTTATGGGTGAAAGTCCATGACTTACAAGCTGGTTTTAAAATAGCAAAGGCAGTCCAACAAGCAGCCAATTATATTGGTCAATTCATTGAAACTGATCCGAATAATTTTCAAGGCGTTTGGCGTGAGTATTTACGTGTTCGAGTGCGGCTTAATGTGGATGTTCCTCTCAAAAGACGAATGAAGTTCCGTAAGAAGGGTGGTGATGCTTTCTATGCCAATTTCAAATATGAAAAACTCCCTACATTTTGCTTTATTTGTCGTATTATGGGACACTCGGAACATTTTTGTGCTAGATTATACGATACCCCGATTGAGGAAATTAAAAAACCATATAGTTTGGAGATGAAAGCACCTACAAGGAGGCAGAATTTTCTGACTGCTTCTCCATGATTGAGGACACGCTCCTTCGACAACAACCCAGCTCCAGTTGCACCCCAACCCGATCCTCAATCACCTCCATCTGCATTTACTGCTGCTCCATCAGACACAGCTGGCCTGGGGGGATCGTTTAGACCGAGAAATCAACAACAAATGGGGGTTATTACACAGCTGGTCATATCCCAACATTTTAGGAAAGTTTCTAACCAATTAGAATCTTCCTTAAATGGCCCCACTATAATCTTGCAAGACAATACAACCACTTTTATGTCAGATTTGCAATTGGAATTAGTTGACTTAAAAAGAAAGAGATTGGAAATTAATTCCCAATCAGTCACTAATATTAATTATTCCAAGGAAGTGATTTTTGAAGATGAGCCCAATGATTTTCTTGATGAAGATGTTGGCCTTCCAAAAAACGCTGGTCTGGTGGGTCCTGGTTTCCAGGCCCACCAATCGCAATGAGTACCATCAGTTGGAATTGTCGTGGGCTTGGGAACCCACGGGCCTTCCAATTCCTTCAAGACATTTGTGTTGAAAAGAAGCCCAATTTTTTATTTCTTTGTGAGACTTTATGTAAAAAAGAAGTGGTGGACCGTGTGAAGGCTAAGTTGGGCTTTGAAAGTTGTTTCACTGTTGAAGCCCAAGGAAGGAAAGGCGGTTTAGTTTTTTTTTGGAAAAATTCTGATGAAGCCTGATTGCTAAGTTTCTCCAACAACCATATTGACTTGGAAATTTCTATTCCAGGTAAACCTCCATGGCGCATGACTGGTTTTTATGGTGAACCGCAACGTGCTCTACGTCAAACAACTTGGGATTTACTTCGGTCTATAGCTGATGAGTCGCCTCTTCCATGGTGCATCCTCGGCGATTTTAATAATGTCACAACACAGAATGATGTTCAAGGTGGTCGGCCCTACCCTGATTACTTGATCAACGGCTTCAATCTTGCTCTTCACGACTGCCAACTTGGAGAGCTCGAGTTACATGGGTACGGTTTTACCTGGGAGAGGGGACGTGGGACTGCTGCTCACATTGAGATCAGGTTAGATAAGGCCTTTGCAAATTATGATTGGTTTTCTCTATTTCCTGATGCAAAATTATCAAATTTTGACTACTCATCATCTGATCACACACCATTATTTCTTGAGCTGGAAACCGTATCTAGTATCCATGCTATTCATTTGTTTTGCTACAAAAATGCTTGGTCCCGTGAGCCTCTTTGTGTCGAGCTTGTTAAAAGCTGTTGGAGTGATAATTGTCATTTTACTCTTGCTGAAAAATTGAAACGTTGTAGTCTTCTGTTATCCGAATGGGGGTTTGAGATCACTGGTAATTTTGAAAAAGGGTGAAGCAAAGTAAGAAGAAGATGGCAAAGCTGAAAGTGGATAGTAGTAGCTCCCATGATCAAGATTTTTCGCTGAACAACGTAATTATTTTGAGATCCTAGCTCAACAGGAAATCTACTGGAAGCAACGGTCGAAACAATTTTGGCTTCATGCGGGTGATAAGAACAGAAAGTATTTTCATGAAACTGCTAGTTCTCGAAAACGAAGCAACCAAATAGTCCAACTGAAAAACTCTGATGATACGTGGGTCAATTGGTCTTCGGGTCTTGATCAGGTTAAAACTGATTATTTTCTTGCTCTTTATACTACTGATGGTATTGATTGTAATTCTGTGGTGCATGGCATATCTCCCTCGGTCACTGATGATCATAATGAATCTCTTTTACAACCGGTTACGCCTGAAGAAATAAAACAAGCAGTGTTCCAAATGCATCCGGATAAAGCTCCTGGTCCTGATGGCATGGGTCCTGGTTTTTACCAGCACCACTGGGATGTTGTTGGTCCTGATATTGTGCAGCTATTTACCAATTTTTTCGAGACTGAAGATTTGCCTCTGGACATTAATGAAACCAACCTTGTGCTGATTTCGAAGAAGAAAAACTTTTCCACAATGGGTGATCTGCGTCCTATTGCTCTATGCAATGTTTCTTACAAGATTGTGGCTAAAGTCCTTGCAAACAGAATGAGAAACATGATTGATCAGATTATTTCTCCCACTCAGAGTGTGTTTATTCCTGGTAGGCTTATTTCTGACAATATTATGGTAGCGTTTGAAATCATGCATTATCTTAAGCGGAAAAGAAGAGGGCAGAAAGGTTTCATGACTTTGAAGCTTGATATGAGTAAAGCTTACGGTAGAGTTGAATGGGGCTACTTGAATGCGGTTATGGCTCGTATGGGTTTTGCCAGCAAATGGATTAATCTTATTCTGAAATGTGTCATATAATGGTCATATAATGGGTCCTATTACTCCTTCTCGAGGTATCCGCCAGGGTGATCCTCTGTCAACTTATTTGTTTATCATTTGCACCGACGGGTTTTCTTCTTTGATTAGAAGATACGAAGCTGATAGGATTAATCAGGGATGTCGTGTCGCTAATGGGGCTCCCTCGGTAACTCATATGCTTTTTGCTGATGATAGCTACTTATTTTGCCAAGCGACTCAAAATGCTGCTGATAGCATGAACAGACTTCTTCATTCTTTTGAGCTTGCTTCAGGGCAGCGTGTTAATGCTTCCAAGTCATCAATATTCTTCAGTCCTAATACTAATGGTGCGGTTAAAGCTCATATTTGTTCCACTCTTGGAATGCCTGAAGCTACTGATGGTTCTTTCTACTTGGGGTTGCCGAATATAATTGGTAGAAAGAAAACTATTATTCTTGGCTTTCTCAAAAACAAGATCATAGCTCGGTTGAATAGTTGGGATGGTAAATTCCTCTCTCGTGCAGGCAAAGAGATTCTTTTGAAGACAGTCATTCAATCCATTCCAACATATGCCATGAGTGTTTTTCTGATTCCCCTGAAAATATGTAATGATATTGAAAAGCTTATGGCAAGCTTTTGGTGGAAAACGAAAAGTGCTAATGGTCAGGGAATCATTTGGAAGTTATGGGATCGGTTGGCGGTTCACAAAGATTTGGGAGGTATGGGGTTTCGTCATCTTCATGACTTTAACCTTGCTATGCTTGCTCGGTTGTTATGTTCTGAGTCATCTCTTGCTAGTCAGGTGTTTAAAGCTAAATATTATCCCCGCTCAGACTTTCTTTCAGCTGAATTGGGAATAATCCTAGCTTTGTCTGGCGCAGTATCTGGAGTGCTCAACAATTAGTTCGCTTGGGTGTTAGAAGAATTATTGGCACAGGAACGGCTACAAGTATTCTTGCTCATCCTTGGCTTCCTGATAAAGATAATCCTTTTGTGACTTCTACTAATCCGGGGCTCAATCATCATACGGTCCAATCACTCTTCCATGTTCATACTCGAAGTTGGGATGACTCTCTTGTTCATGATATGTTTAATGCTAGGGATTCAACCTTAATAATGAGCATTCCTCTTAGCTTCTTTGCTACCAATGATCATTGGGCATGGGTTGGTGAAAAAACTGGCCACTTTTCTGTCAAATCTGCTTACAACTTGCTTCAAACTGAGAAGAGTAACAGACTTGGAGATAACAATTCCGGTTTTTGGCGGAAACTTTGGCATCTCAAGATACCACCCAAAGTGAAGAATTTCATGTGGCGCGCAGTATCTGATGTGCTTCCAACCTGTCTTCAACTTGTTTCAAAGGGAGTAAGTGTTTCTCCCATGTGTCTTGTTTGCCATCATACTGCTGAAACTGCTACACATATCTTACTCAACTGCTCTTTTGCATTAGCTTGCTGGCAAAAAGTTGATTTGGTTCCTTATGCTAATTTTGTTGGAACTATTGGACACTTTCTTCATCTTGTGTTCACTGGTTTCAATGATGATATTTCTTGTCGTGTTGTGATGTTATGCTGGTCACTATGGAAGGCAAGAAATACGCTAGTTTGGGACAAAAAAACTTCTTCTCCGCCTCAGGTTGTCTCTTCAGCTTGGACTATTCTTGATCACTGGATTAAAGCTCAAGATAAAATGAGTTTGTTATCACCTTCTACGCTAGATGTTGGTAACAACTTTGAGCATTGGACTAAACCCACTGATAATATGATCAAGATCAATGTTGATGGGGCTACCTTTGAGACTGAAAATGAATATGGGTATGGTATTGTGGCATGTGACTCGGAAGGTAATGTCATTGATTTTGTGGCTAAATACTTTCATGGGTCCTTCCCTGCTGAGGTTGTTGAGGCCTTGGGGGTTAAGGAAGCACTAAGCTGGATCAAAGACAAGGGTTGGAGCACGATAGAGGTTGAAACTGATAGCTTACTCACTATCCAAGCAGTTTTCAGTCAACAACAGATGACTTCTGTTTTTGGTTTGATTACCCACGATTGTAAATCTTTTTTATCCTCTCTACCTAATGTTAGTCTTCGTTTTGTTAAACGATCAGCAAACAAGGTTGCCCATTTTATGGCTAAACGTTCTTGTTTCTATTCTGATCGTAGCATTCATGATGTTGATATCCTGACAGATTATAATGCCAGCTTGTAAGTTAATATTTCATGTTCAAAAAAAAAAAAATCAAAATTTGGATTGTTAAATAACCGAGCTAGTGACAATAGCAAATAGAAGTAACCTAAAATATATCAATAACATCTCGTGACGCAGATAGAATAATCAAATAAATAAAATATCTGGGAAAAAAAAAAAAGAAAGAAAGGAACTGGCTATCTGTTCAAATCGGAATATGGCAAGTAGGTCTTTCTTTCATTAGATAAATATTTATATTTTAAGGAACAAAATAATTAAAGTGTATAAATAAATGTGTTAGACTCTTTAGTGCGTCACAATCATGATTAAATCCAAAAATCGTGCGGATCAATGGCATACCCAAATCAATACTACTAATCCATCTATAGCCCCAGCAAAAACAAAAACTTAGATCGGTCCCACCACTGAATTAGAATTTAGATATGTACTACTACACATAAATTTTGTACTCAATACAGCTCTTTTATTGATGGTAGTAATAATAATGGAGCGTATCTGAGCAACAACACATGGAAGCTGAACAATAGAGTATAGACATTGACTCCTATTGATAATTATTATCTTCCTCTCATTACTTTCTCTTATTTAACTTCCTTTAAAACCTTGTCCTCAAGCAAAAGTTCATAGTTTAAAGAACCAGCTCCAACTTCCAACCCGCAACCAAGCCTCTTCAGAAATATATTTATATGAAAAACATTGTATCTTCAATTAATTATTAAATTATACACTAAAAAGACGTGTTAGTGCATATAAATATTATTTTAAATAGAAAAGAAAGAATAATGCAATAATTACAATGTACTATATGGTTAATTTAAGACAAATTTTCGATAAAATGTGCCGTTGGTAAAAAAAAAAATCGCGAATTTCTATACTATGCGTCTTGCCAAGACGCCCATGTTAGATACCGTTACTTTCCTTGAACCACACGCGGCGTACCTTAGCAAACTACGGCGGCAAAACAAATGCACCACAATATTCTTTTCTTATAATATTTAAATAAAATAATAAAAAAAAAACTACTGTATTAATTTTAACTAGCAAAACGAAAAAAAATATATATATTTTCACAACAGAAATCATTTTTTTTTTTATATATTTATAAACAAATAAAGTAGAACAAAAATATTTTCCAATTTCTCGTACATTTTACTTTTCACTTTTTACTCTGGAATGGTAACAAGTACGGGCCGCCAAGCTCTTCTGAGCAATCTATAACGAAAGCCGGCTGTAACCGGGCGTAGTGAGCCGAATCCGCGGCGCCTAGCCACCAAGCTGACGCCGAAGACGCTTTGTAAATCTACACTTGGCCTTGCTTCGGGTAACAATCCGTGTTGTTCTTCTTCTCCATCGCCTCCTCTCTTATTGGAAACCCTATCTTCTAGAGGCGGTGGAGACGATACAAACAGATCCTTCAACTTCCGTCGAGCCCTAACTTCCTTGTTCTTCATCGGCGGCGGATCTTCCACGTCTTCTCCATCTATTTCCGTTACCTCCGACGACATTTCCCGCCGCGGGAGTCTCCTCTCAGGGCGGTTGAGGAGCATTCGTAGGGTCTTTCGCCGGCGGAGATGGATGACGGGACTTGCCGATGGACTCCTTGTCGGACTTCCTGCGACGGCGCATTGAGTAGCGAGGAGCTTGAATTTTTGTAAGGTAGCCATGAAATTGCAATGTTTGTATTAATTAATTATATGTTAATCGGATTCTTTGTGTTTCTAGAAAAACTGGAACATTATTGGGTGAGGGGTGAATTTAGCTATGAAATGGTTGTTTGGTGGAGAGAGAAAGCGAGATCTGATCTGAGCAAAAGAAAGCCATCGGATTTGCTTGGGGAGGCTTTAGGCTTTCTCTGTGGGATTTGGAGTGAGAGAGAAGAAGACAAGGAGATGTGAATTGTATTCTATATTTTTTGTTTTTTGGTAGAAAATAATACTAAAAGAGAGAGAGAGGAATCAGAGTTTGGGGCTATAAAATAAAGAAAATTAATGAGAGAATACGGACGGCTTTTTATTTATTTATTTAGAGAGAGAATAACGAATAATTGAATTGAATTGATTAAGATGATTTATTATGGGGATAGATAATGGAAATGAAACGAGTTTCAGTTTTGTGTCGTTAATTAATGCCAATGGGCTTATTACAGCAAACAATTGCTCAAATTTGCTATAAAATTTTAGGGCATTTTACAAAAATACTGGATTTGGAGTAATACTTTTTAATTTTACTGCCACACGGCAGAATTAACATTTATACTGTCCTCATTTTTTTTTTTTTCTTTTATACTGTCAATACCAAAACAAAAGTATGAGGCCTCCATCTTTGACAATCACAGACATAATCACCACAACAACACCAAGACAACCGGAAAATAACCATTAATTCCGACAAGATTGAACAAAAGCAGTAAAATCGACGTCAATAAATAATCATGGCAAAACAACGGTAAAACAACACTAAAACAATCAAACAAAACAAAAGAAAAAAATGATTAAAAAAAACAAACAATCTGCTGCACAACCTCAACACCAGATGCAAAATCAACTATATTTGCAAGTTTATTCCTAGAAAATTATAATAAAAAAAACTACTAAAACAACACTGAAACAACACAAAAACAAATGAAGCAAATAGAACTACTTAGAAAAATATAAAAGAAACACACACCTCAAAACTCTCTTGTGAGTGAGCTCGTCAAATATATTTATAGGAGAACCAAAAGAAAAAAACCACAAAAATAGCCAAAGAGAACGAAGAAGAAATGTATTTATAGCCTCCATCTTCCACACTCACATACAGAACCATCACAACAACACGAGAACACCCATAAAATACCTATTAATTCCAGCGGGATGGAGCAAGGGCAGTGAAATCGGCATCAAATAAATAAATCATGAAAAACAACAGTAAAACAATACTAAAACAATACTAAAACAAATAAAACAATAAAAGAAAAAAATGATCAAAAATTAACTATGTTGTGCACATCCTCAATACTAAATGCACTATATTTGCAAGAAAGTTCTGGAAAATTAGAACAAAAAAAAAACCACACTAACTCTTATATTTTCAAAAAAAAAAACATAACTAAGAACTTCAAAAAATTTAAAAAAAAAAAAAAGAAGAAGAAGAAGAAGAAAAGAAAAGAAGATGAAGAAGAAGAACTGAACATGAAAAAAAATAAAAATCATGAAAAACAACAGTAAAACAATACTAAAATAATACTAAAACAAATAAAACAATAAAAGAAAAAAATGATCAAAAATTAACTATGTTGTGCACATCCTCAATACTAAATGCACTATATTTGCAAGAAAGATCTGGAAAATTAGAACAAAAAAAAACCACACTAACTCTTATATTTTCAAAAAAAACGTAACTAAGAACTTCAAAAAATTTAAAAAAAAAAAAAAAGAAGAAGAAAAGAAAAGAAGATGAAGAAGAAGAACTGAACAATGAACATGAAAAAAAAATAAAAAAATTATATGTTGATGGAGAGAAATAGAGAGAACTTGAGGAAGTAGAGAGTGAAAAAAATGAAGAAGATGATGAATAGTAAGAGAGAATAATGGAGAAGTGAGATTAAAGTGAAAGAAATGAGTTTGAAATATTTTAGGTGACATATTTTTATCATCAATTTCAATTAAAAAAATAATAATAAAAAAAATATATGTCACTAAAGTGACAACACAAGTCACATCACACATTTATACATTTAAAATATAATATAATTTTAATTAAAAGAAAATTAAAAAAAAAAAATCCCACTGCACACGTTTTTTAAGATTATAATATATAATATATATTTTATGTAAAGTTTGCAAAGTATACTGCCAAAAAAAAAAAAAAACAGTATAAAAGTTAAGTTGAGCATGTAACAGTATAAATGAAAAAAATTGGGAAAAAACAGTAATGGGTGTAAATTTCCCAAATTTTATCACTTAAAAGCATCTCCCGAAGCAACTCTAAAAGTTGTCACAAAATTCTACATCATTTCAAAATATAATATTTTATTTTCTCTCTCATCCACATCATTTTTAACTACTTATTACTAAAAAAATACTCCTATACTTAGCAACTCTAAAATTACTATCACGGTCCCACACATTATATTTTAATATATTATTCATTTTAATAATAAAAAATATCACAATAATACATTAAAATTCATATATTAATAAAAATAAATATTACATGAAATTTAAATTACACCAAATTTAAAAATAGTTCAAAATATAACATAATAATAATTCACCAATCCAACATAATTAAAAACATACTAATAAAAATTATTTCCAAATTTAGACCATATGTGTTCCACTAAGTCTGCTTGAAGATTGCGGTGAATATTTCTATCACGAATTTTGGCATTTCTTTGAATCATAGTCGGGAAGTTAGAAATAAGTCCATGGCATACTTCAACCGTTGGGGTATCGGTAGAGCCTTCATCGTAATTAAAATCAAATGACTCATATATTTATCTTTCATCTTCGACAGTCATATTGTGCAATATGATACATGAATACATTATATCTTTAAGAGCATCTTTTTGCCAGAATCGAGCCATACCTCGTATAATGGCATAACGAGATTGAAGTACTCCAAATGTTCGCTCAACATCTTTGCGTACAGCTTCTTGACATTGGGCGAATAATTTTCTCTTCTCTCCTTGAGGCAATGGATAGTTTTAACAAATGTACCCCATTCTGGGTAGATACCATCTGCTAGATAATACCCCTTGTTGTACTGTGTGCCATTTATCATAAACTCAACTCTTGGAGCTTTCCCTTGTAAGATGTTAGTGAATAATGGTGATTTATTTAAAACATTGAGATCTTTATTGGATCCCGAAACACCAAAAAATGTATGCCAAATCTAAAGATCTTGTGACGCGACTGCTTCGAGCGTGATTGTCGGTGCACCATGATCACCTTGTGTGAATTGCCCTTTCCATGCAACTGGGCAATTTTTCCATTTCTAATGCATACAATCAATGCTTCCCAACATGCTTGGAAAACCACGCGTCTCTCCCATTTCAAGTAAGCGGTGAATGTCACCGATGTTGGGTCGTCTCAAATATTCTACCGCAAAAATTTCATTCACTCCACGAACAAAATTAAGTAGACATTCAATAGCAGTGGTTTCACCAATTCGAACATACTCATCAACGTAATTGGTTGGTGCTCCGTATGGCAACATTCGCATAGCAACGATACACTTCTGTAGTGGCGAAAGCCCTTTTCTACCGATTGCATCAAATCTCGTCTGAAAATACTCTGAATGATGTTCTTGTTGGAAATTATTTTACCAGGATCTTAGATCTACTCACAAGTATGTTTATTAACATCCTAAATATGAACTTTCTAAAACGATAAATTAAACACATATAAAGTTTAAGAAACCTTACATTGGGTGCAGCGGAATATAATGACTCCTTCCGTTCAGATATCTAGCCCTTGATTCCTTTCTGTAGCAGAGCATTATCAATATCTGAACCTGGATCTCTTTCTCTGAATCTTTGATGCTGAAACTCCTTTGTTGATGATCTTTCTTCACGATCTTCCTCACTATGATTGAGGTATTGCTTGATGTGTGTGGGCACTACTCTGATCACTAAGGATTTCGAAATTCAAAGGAAGAAGAAAGAAGAAGTGGTAGCTAAAGATAGGGAGAGAGAGAGGCTCAGTTTTTTCTGAATCAGAAGTGTCAGAAGAAAGTGTAATTTTCCTGAAGCCTTCACTATCTATTTATAGCATTCCACTAGGGTTAGGTTTGAATTATTTGGCATTAAAATAATGAAAATATCAGAGGTAAATTCCTATAAAAGTGGCCGGCCCTATACTAGTGGATTTGGGCCTCACTTTTTGCAATTTTGCAGTTTTATCTTTTCTGCATCTGATTTTCTCAAAAACGCCAATTTTCTAATTCAACCATTTAAATTCCAATTCTAACTATTTAATAACAATAAATAATTATTAAATAATATTGTCATTTATCATATTTATTAATTGAACCATACAAAGTATCATAATTAACAAATATGCCCCTATAAACTCTTTCTTTACAATTTCGCCCTTGCTTAGTGAAAATTTCACAAATAGACATAGTCTAATTTGAGAATTATAATTGATTAATCAAAACCAATTACATGAGTCTTACAAGCAATATTATCTCAACTAGTGGGGGGACCATGGGTCTATATAACCGAGCTTCCAATAAGTAGATCAAGAATTTAGCACTAAAATTCACTAACTTATTAATTCTTCGTTGAATCCACGCATAGAACTTAGAATTGCACTCTCAGTATATAGAATGCTCTATATGTTCCACCATATAGACACATCATTAGTTATCCATTTTTATAATCCTAATTTGATCAATGATCCTCTATATGAATGATCTACACTGTAAAGGGATTAGATTACCGTTACACCCTACAATGTATTTATTCCTTAAAACATTTGACCCCGTATAAATGATATTTCAGCTTATGTGAAATGAGTACTCCACCATTTATGTTCGTTTGGTCAAGCTCGAAGGAGATCATCCTTTGCTTACTATTCGCCATATAGAAGCTATAGATTCCATGTTTATGATAGCGCTCCCACTCAATTGCACTACCGTGTTCCCAAAGAGTACGTTTCACCCTGACCTAAAAGTAGGCTTAACTAACAATTCAAGGAACATGAATAGCCTTTCAAGATTGAGCCTAATCATAACAGGATTAAGATCGTTTGATCTAGGATCAACTAGGCGATATTGACTTGAATAGATTTTACGGTAAGTTTAATTAAATCTAAGTCAAAGTTCAATATCGGTCCCTTCCGATGCATACTCCATGCATCCAACCTGAGCTTTACTTTAACCAATGCTCTGGAAAGAACATAGCACTTCTCCAAATGCAAGTAAACTCTGTTGTAGATTATCATATCAGTAAAACCCTGTGTCTGATAAATCTAGGAAACTTTATTCACATAGTCATGTTTACTTTCCAATGTGTTGACGGCACAATAAACAGGATCAAGTATGTGAAAAGGGTTTCAGATGAATCTATACATTATGTACATATAATCATGAAATAAATCATGTGAACCATGCAACATTAAATGTTATTTCTGATCTATATTAATAAGTAAATCTGATTATATTGAAATGAGTTTTATTTAGGGCATAAAACCCAACAGTTCTAGAGCTTGCACTATGCGTAGAAAAACATGTCTACCGCATTCTAAATCTTCTTCGAACATGATATTCTGTATACACCAATTCATCATAAAAGTAGTCACAGAACAAGCATTCGTGTCCTTCTACACGACCTCAGTCAATGTGGGCTGTTTTTCTTCCTCGCCTTCATGAGGTACCCGCAGCTAAGTATTCATTTAAAAAAATTTCATCGGAATCGTCATTACATTCTGAAATTATGATATAAGTAACACTCATATTCTCAAAAGAATCAGGAGAACTTGCTGAATCCATTGCAAAAATTTTAGTAGATTATAATTGAGAATGTTAGATGAATGAGAGTGTAAAGTAATGTATAAAATAGAGAAGTGAGTGAAATGAAGAATAGAACTTGGTATATATAGACTTGGTGAGTACTGGAGTGGTTTACAATGTTTGGAAATTGAGGAACAACATTACTTGGCAAGGGGAATCCTTATCCTCAAACCGAGTTACTGAGGAGAAAAAATGGAATATCAAAACACGTATTGCAGTGTTTACACCCAAGAAGACTAAAGAAGTAGATAAAAAAATGGTTCAATGAACTATAATGTAGATAAGATGTGATGTATAGATTGATTGGGTCCGATTTGGGTGCCTATAGTTTGTAAATAATGTTTGTGCAATATAATGTCCTGATTTATTAAAAAAAAATATAGCCGTTAAAATATAGTCGTTATAATATAGCCGTTATAATATAGTCTTTAAAATATAGTCGTTATAATAAACTAAATTAAAAAAAAAAACAAACATACTAAATTATTTAACAACAAACAAAACAAAAGGGGTTCAACAATCAAGACCTTGGAAACTTCCACAAGTATCGCCTCATAACATTGACCCCTACTCCAATCCTATTTATTTATCTATAACCAATGCATGTGACCCTTCTCTATAATATCAACAATACTATATACAATTATGTTGGAATATATTTTACCAGGATCTAGATTTACTACCATGTATGTTGTTTAACATCCTAAATATGAATTTCTAAAACAATGTAAATAAACACATATAAAGTCTCAGAAACCTTACAGTGGGTACAGCGGAATTATAATGGCTCATTCCACTCAGATCTCTAACCCTTGTATCCTGTCTGTAGCAGAGTATCACCAAGATCTGAGCCCGAATCTCCTTCTCTTGAATCTGGATTCTTCACAACCTTACACACTATGATTGAGTACCACTTTATGTGTGTGGGCACTTACTCTATCACTATATGGTTTGAAAATATGAAGAGAGGAAGAGAGGAGAGTGGTTCGAATATGGTATAGAATAGATGGCTCAAACTTTTCACTGAAGGCAAGTGTTCATCATCTTTTGATATGAGGCATCACTATCTATTTATAGGCAACCACCTAGGTTTAGGTTAGAATTATTTGGCATTAAAATATTGAAAAAAATTAAATGGTAAAATAGGGTAAGGTGGACGGCCATGGATATGTGGGCCCCCACTTTGCAATTTTGCCATATTTCTAATTTTTCCTTATTTTCTCAAAAACGCCATTTTTCCAATTCAACAACTTAAATGCCAAAACTATTTATTTAATAATTAAAATTAATTATCAAATAAAATTGTCATTTAACATATTTATTAAGTAGACTAAAGTCTCTTAATTAATAAATAAACCCTAGAATCTCTTTTCTTCACAATTAAGCTCTTACTTAGTGAAAATTCATAAACTAGACATAGTCGAATTTTAAAATTATAATTAATTAATTAAAATCAATTAACTGAGTCTTACAAGCAGTATGGTCTCAACTAGTATGGGAACCATGGGCCTATACAACCGAGCTTCCAATAAGGAGAATTAGAATTTACCAAGTAAATTCCCTAACTTATTAGTTCCTTATTGCATCCACCATAGAACTTGGAATTGCACTCTCAGTCATATAGAACGCTCTATATGTTCCACAATATAGATACGCTATAAACATTTAACCATCGTTCTAATCCCAATAATAACAAATTCTCTATAGATGATTTACACCGAGTAGGGATAAATTTACCGTTTCACCCCTCAATGTATTTTATCCTTAAAACACTTAACTTTCTATAAATGATATTTCAGTGAGCTAATATAATGACTGAAACAAGAGCTCTTCCATTTATCTCTATTAAGCCAAGCTCGAAGGAAATCATCGTTTTACTTCTATGTCCAGATTGAAGCTATAGATTCCATATCTATGTCTAGCGTTCCCACCCAATTATACTATCATGTTTCCAAAATGTACTTATTACTCTGACCAAAAAGTACGCTTAATTAACAAATCAAAAAACATGAATAACACTCCCTAGATTGAACCTAAGCTTGTCAGGATTAAGATCTTTTGATCTAACAATCTCCAACAGTCTACAAGTTAAAAATTTAAATTGTTATTTTCAGACTTGTACATCTCATGTGCATTCTCAATAATTTGGTCATCAGACCATCCACTGTGATGTGCTTGTTGTACTCGCTTGTAACACCCATTGAAACGTGTCACCTTTTGATTCATCTTGTTCCAATGGTCTTTGCATTGCTTTCCAGTTCTTTGTTGATCATCTTTGTAGTAGGTGTTGAAGTAATTTGCGATCCGACCCAAAAATTTACAAAGGTTTGGTCAGTTCCCACGACAACATCCTTAGATGTATTAAGCCATGCACTTATCAGAAGTATATTTGCTTCCTTGCTCCATTTAAGTTTATTTTTTTGGCTTGGTTCCTCTTCACTATGTAGAACCACTTTTGCTAACCCTTCAACACCATGTGTTGAATGAGTTTCAGAGACGGATTGTGTTGACGATTCAACATTCAAATCAATACTTTGCTTATTAATGCTTGAAACCATTTCAGGTTGGTTTGGAAAAGGTGAGGGAAACACCTGTGGGAGTAAATTTCTTTGTGTGAAGATTGGACTATGTTGGGGAGTCTCAAAAGAGCTAAAATTTTGGTAAGGGAAAGAGGAGATTGGATAATTTGGGTTGAATTGAGAATATTTGAAATTAGAATTTTGGGGGTTGTTAAATGGAGGATTATGGTTAAATTGAGAAAATGGAAAATTTGGATTTTGAGAGTTGGTATATGGAAAATTTTGGTTGATTGGAAAATATTGCAAATTTGAATTTTGTGGGTTGGTTTGTGGAGAATTTTGATAATTTTAGTTGGATTGAGAAGATTGAATGATTGAATTTTGGGTGTTGGTATGTGGAGAATTTTGAGAATCCATTTATGAATATAAGATAATGTAGAAAAGTGGTTTGGAAAATGATATGAAATAAAAAAAAAATAAAGAAAATTTGTGATAATAAATTTTAAAAGAAATTGTAAAAATGGTGTAGAAGAAGAGTGAAAAATAATGAGTATTTATAGAGGATAAAATAGTTGATTTTTTTTATTATTAATTAAATTATTTGAGTGTGTTAAAATTGTTACCGTACATTTAAAATTGATTTGACCTTCATTTATTATTTCCTTTAATTAAAAAAAAAATTAGATAATGACCGTTGCTCCTGCACAACAGCTGGAGTGGTCAATTTGAATTCATCCAATGCAATATTACTGAGTATAGTAACTATGCTACTGACAAAAGTACCTTGGGCTACTCCTCATCTATGAGCGTTGGAGATGCTCTTAAAATATAATATTTTATTTTTTTTATCATACACATCATTTTGACTACTTTTTACTAAAAAAAATACTCTAATGCAAGCAACTCTAAAAATACTCTAAAATATAATATTTTTGTTAGTTTTTTACTGTTATTATTTTTCTAAAAAAATAAAAATAAAAAAGGACAGATACTACAATTGCTCCTGCCAAGGATTTGTAGTTGTCCATTTAAAGTTCTCCAATGCATAATACCACTCCACCCGTAGCTTATCGTTTGACAGCTTCTCATGGGTCACGCCGAACTGGAGTTGGCCTTATGGGTTGGGTTGGTCAGGTTGAAGCTATATTAGTGGGCCAGCCTAATAAGTTTGGCCTGTTAAATTTCAACCCATTTATATCGGATTTATTGTATAACTCAACTCTGCTTTTTGTTTCATGGGTTGGGTTGGGTTTAGTCGGTTTGTGTTGTAACTCTTATCTTACAATAGAAATAGTATAATAAAACTTAGGAAAATTCTACAATAGGAATACTTCATTTGTCCCCGTAGGATAGTGATATTTTATTAGCCATTGATTAAGTTGACTTTTGAAGATTTAAACTATTTATTATGGAATATCATGTACATTATATAAATTGGAAAAGTGTTTTATTAAATTTATCTTTTTTTTAAAAAAAAATGGAAGAGATATTAGACTCACTGGGAAGCACATATTAAGCATATGTCACTCAACTAACACCTCATTAATAAATAAAGTGAATAGTTATTTAAAAAAATGATAACTCTAATAATATAATTTCTTAATGTATTTTTCTATAAATATTTTTTTCTATGAAAGAAAAATACATTATTATTTCTTAAAGGAGTTATTCTATATATTATTTTTTTTAGTAATAGTATTTTTTTTTTAAAATATATTAATGTAGTTACTCATGGAGTTTGTCCTACCTACGTACCTCGTCCTGGTCATGGTCCTCATCCTACTTATGGACCTCGTCCTTGAGTGACTTGCAGTCTTACTTGTACCTGTGCTTTCTTGATCATTGTTGCGACGAGTACTTTCTCCTCCTTGCGTTGACCGACTATCGGTTCTTGTGCGGCCTGAGATTACACTCGCTTCTTCACGCCCTGTTCTTCCCCCTTGGGCATGGTTCGTCGTGTTTCCCCTACTGGGATTTGTACGAGCCCCTTCCCTATGGGTCTGGGAAGAACGCTGGTGGTTCCTCACTGGCGACCTTCATCCCCTAGGTTGTGTCCTAGGATTTTCCACGTCTCCACGAGGAATTTTCTGTTCCCTAGTTTTTGGTCGCCTCATATTCTCATTTCTATGAGATGGTTCTAGCTGATCATTTGGGTTTTCAGGGGGAACCTCAGTTTCCTCGGGTTGCTTGTTTTCAGGGGGTTCCTCAGTTTCCCCAGGTCGTCCAACCTGAGCATTTTGAGGGTTTTCTTGAACAATTTCCTGCCTCCTGGTTTGTGAGCCACAAGGCCTGCCTCATGGTCTTCTCACTCCAGGGTCAGGTGGATTTTGAGTATTATTCCCCTATGCCGCCCTGGCTGCAGCTGCCTCACGCTCCATTCAGATCTCTAGCCCTTGATTCCTTTCTGTAGCAGATCATAATCAAGATCTGAATCTGGATCTTCTTTTCTCCTTCTTTGATGTAGATTTTCCATAGTCTTACAGACTATGATTGAGATACCACTTGATGTGTGTGGGCACTACTCATTCACTCAAATGTTTCGAAATTTAGAGAGAAGAAAAGAGAGAGAGGCGTGTGGCTTTCTGAGAGAAAACAATGTTCAAAGTTGTGTGTAAGTTGTATGTTTCCTGAAGCCAACACTTTCTATTTATAGAATACCCTCTAGGTTTAGGTTAGAATTGTATGGCATTAAAATAATGGAAACTACAAATGGTATTACTTGTGCGTAGTGGCCGGCCATACAAAGGGTATTGGGCCTCACTTTGCAACTTTCCCATTTTGTTATTTTCCATTTCCATTTTCTCAAAAATGCCAATTTTCCTATTTAACCTTTTTAAATGCCAATTCTAATTATTTAATAACTCAAAATAATTATTAAATAATATTACCATTTAATATATTTATTAATTTAGACATGTAAAGTCTCTTAATTAATAAATAAACCTAGAATCTCTTTTCTTTACAATTTCGCCCTTGCTTAGTGAAAATTCATAAAGTAGACATAGTCTAACTTTTAGAATTCTAATTGATTAATTAAAATCAATTAACTGAGTCTTACAAGCAGTATGGTCTCAACTAGTATGGGGACCATGGGTCTATATAACCGAGCTTCCAATAAGTCGAACCGAATTTACCAAGTAAATTCTCTAACTTATTAATTCCTCATTGAATCCACACTTAGAACTTGGAATTGCACTCTCAGTCATATAGAACGCTCTATATGTTCCATGATATAGACACGTCATTAGTTATCCATTGTTATAACCCTAATGTGATCAATGACCCTCTAATAGATGATCTACATTGAAAAGGTACTACTGTTACCGCTACACTTTCAATGTATTTTATCCTTAAAACACTTAGCTCCGTATAAATGATATTTCAGCGAAGTGAAATGAGATCTCCACCATTTATTTCTGTTTAGCCAAGCTCGAAGGATATCATCGTTTCACTTCTAAGTTCCTATAGAAGTTATAGATTCCATATTTACAGTAGCGCTCCCACTCAATTATACTATCATGTTCCCAAAATGTACGTATCACCCTGACCCAAAAGTAGGCTTAACTAACAAATCAAAGAACATGTATAGTACTCTTGAGATCGAACCTACCCATATCAGGATTAAGGTCATTTGATCTAGGATCAACAGGTGATATTGAATTGAATAGATATTACGGTAAGTTTTAATATATCTAATCAAAGTTCAATATCGGTCCCTTCCGATGTATACTCCATACATCCGATACTGGTAAACTTTGCCAATGTCCTGGAAAGGACATAACACTTTTTCAAGGTTTAAGAATACCTATCGCTTATTATACCATGTCAGTCTAAATCCAGTGTTCTGACAAATCAGGGAATAAACTTTTGAACATATAATTAAGATTATATTCCATTGTGCTGACAACACTATAATCTTTAACAAACTCATATGTTCTGGACTTAAAAAGAATTCATACATTATATACATATAATCATGAAATAAATCATGTGAACTATGCAACATAAAATGTTATTTCTGATCTTTATTAATAAGTAAATCTAATTATATTTAAATGAGTTTTATTTATGGCATAAAACCCAACAAACTCCCACTTGTACTAATATAAAACAAAATGTGCATTTCAAATAATCATTAACACCTTGATATACAAATCAAGTGTAGTAGTAGTAAAATCCTTGTAATAGGATCTGACAGGTTGAATTAACAACAACCTTTTCTCCACCATTACTTTCCCTTAATCACAAAATCCTTGATATTGTGAAATTCCTCTCTATATGTCTACTCTTTTGGGATACTAGATTCTATACCTTTGGCAACTACTTTTGGTTATTCAGGAAATAACACTAGTAGTTAAGACAGGTTGAAATGGTGCCACAATTGTATAGAACTTTCCGTAGACTGAATAAGTATCTTTCCTGCAACTTTAACATTCAGTATCTCTCTGGTAGACTAAGGGATTTCAGATAGGTTTTTACACTTCTCCAAAATCACTACTCCACCCCCAAAGTAATCACCATCTTATCAGCAGACTTTCTAGCACAAAGGCAAGTCTTGAAATCTGATGTGGTGTAGTCTAAGAGTTTTAAAACAACCCTTATTGACTAACATATAGTTCCTCTTTTTAATCTTAAAATTTACTTGATTGTCTTCCAATGTTCTTCTCCTGGATTAATCTGATACCTACTCATTACTCCCACTCAACAGCAGGTGTCTGGTCTAAGGCATACTAAAGCATATCTGAGACCTCTCACTGTTGATTTAAGAAATTCTTTCATGGCTTTATCTTCTCTGGAATAGTTGAGACTTTTCCTTAGATAAATAAAATCTATATCTGAGAAGTTGTGAAACTTCTATAGATTGCCATTGGAAAGAAAATGCTTCAGCATCTTACTAAAGTAAGTTGCTTGCATTAGAGTAAGTAATTACCAGGTATACCACAAGCCATAGGTTTAGATAAACTCAAACCTATAATACTAGGAACAGGAAGTTTTGTTATGTCCATTGAATAGACTTATTAATGAAAATTTCCTTTTATGTCCTTGTAATAGAAAACTTAAGGTTACTCCATGTGAATGGATCAAACCATAGTTCTATTGGCTTTTCTTCTTAGTTTCTTATCTTTACAATCCATTACTTGTTTAAACTCACAATGGATTTTAATAACTAGTGTCTTCCAAGTCATAAGAAGGTAAAGTTCCTTGAAACTCTCCCACTACGACAAGGTTGTTGGAAGTTATTTTACCAGAAACTTAGATCTACTCACAAGTATGTTGATTTAACAACCTAAATATGAACTTCTAAAATGATAGAAAATTAAACACATAAGAGTATCCGAAATCTTACATTGGGTGCAGCGAAATATATGTCTCCTCCCACTCAGTTCTCTAACCCTTGATTCATTTCTGTAGTAGAGTATAATCAAGATCTGAGCCCGATGGTCCTTCTTTGTTGTTTCTGAATTCTACACAGCCTTCCTCACTATGATTGAGATATTACTTGATGTGTGTGGGCACCACTCTAGCACTTATAGGTTTCGAAACAGTGAAGGAATAGAGAGAGAGAGGGTGGCGGCTCAGAGAGAATTTTCAGAGAGAAAATTCTGTCAGAATAATGTTGTGTATCAGTTATATTGAAATCTGAAGCCTTTGCCTTCTATTTATAGAAAACCACCCAGGGCTATGATTGAATTAATTGACATTTAATATTGAAAAAATCAAAGGGAAAAGGGAACTTAAGTGGCCGGCCTAGGCATTGTGGAAACAAGGCTTGCCACTTTTCCAACTTTCCTTTTCCTACACTGATAGTTTCCTGTTTTGTCAAAAACTGCCAATTCCTTTGTTCAACCACATAAATGTCAAATCTAATTATTTAATAATTAAAATTAATTATCAAATAATATATTGTCATTTATTTTATTAATAATAAAGCTAATTAAAGTTTCCTAATTAATAAATATGCCCTTCAAAATCTCTATTTACTGCTTTGCCCTTAATAAGTGATAAATTCTCAAATAGACACAATCTATCTTGAGAATTTTAATTGATTAATTAAAATTAATTAAATGAGTCTTACAAGTAATATTATCTCAACTAGTGGGGGGACCATGGGTCTATATATCCGAGCTTCCAATAAGCAGATCTAGAATTTACCACTTAAATTCATTGACTTATTAATTCTTCGTTGAATCCACACATAGAACTCAGAATTGCACTCTCAGCATATAGAATGCTCTATATATTCCACCATATAGACACATCATTAGTTATCCATTGTTATAATCCTAATGTGATCAATGATCCTCTATATGGATGATTTACACTGTAAAGGGACTAAATTACCGTAACACCCTACAATATATTTTATCCTTAAAACACTTAACCCTGTATAAATGATGTTTCAACTAAGTGAAATGAGTACTCAATCATTTATCTCGTTTGGTTAAGTTCGAAGGAAATCACCCTTTGCTTACTATTCGCCAGATAGAAGCTATAGATTCCATATTTATGTTAGCGCTCCCACTCAATCGTACTACCGTGTTCCCAAAATGTATGTATTGCCCTGACCAAAAATTAGGCTTAACTAACAAATCAAAGAACACGAATAACACTCTTGAAATTGAGCCTAACCATATCAGGATTTCGATCATGTGATCTAGGATCAACTTATGATATTGAATTGAATAGATATTTACGGTAAGTTTCACAAATCTATTTCAAAGTTCAATATCGGTCCATTCCAATGCATACTCCATGCATCCAACCTGAGCTTTACTTTAACCTATGTTCTGGAAAGAACATAACATTTCTCCAAATGCAAGTAAACTCTGTTGTAGATTTTCATATCAGTAAATCCCAGTGTTCTGATAAATCTAGGAATACTTTATTCACATAGTCATGTTTACTTTCCACTGTGTTGACAACACAATAAACATGATCAAGTATGTGAAAAGGGGTTTGGATGAATTTATAAATCAAATAGACAAACAATTGATTAAGTGAACCAAAACATACACAAATGAATGAAAAATACTTCTGTTACTTTATTGATATTGAATAATCTGGATTACATTGAAATAGAGTTTTATTTACGACATAAAACCTAACAAAGGTACCGTGAATTATGACTAAGAAAACTAAATGGTATTGACCTCTTCGGTTGTGTTAAGACAATAGAGGCAGTGGGATCATCTTGTAACGAATAAGATGATAGAACACTTATGGATTCAAGAAAAAATATCTCCTTTATTTGCTACTTTATTTTCAGACATAGTCATTTTCTTAGAAAAGTAGTATTTGTTTAAATAAACACTTTCTTATCTAATGACTATGGGATGATCCACCCCTAATCACTTAGAATAGCTAACAAACATGCAAACTAGGGTTAGGAGTTCTAGCTTTTCTTAAGATTTCAATTAGGTCATCCATGAATCTAGTAATGATTTACATTAAGTATACAACCATTGCATCATTCTGAAATTTTATTACCATAGAAGGATTTAGGCAACGACTAGTAACTAATGAAAATTGAATTTCTGGGGAGGTAAGTTTGGATATAATTCAAAAATCGAATTAATGATCTTTGAACTGCATATCTACTAACTTTTCCTCCACCCCTATCAGTTCGCAAGATCTTTAACCACTTACCATTGCTAGAAATTCATGAAATTTTTCAAACATTTCAAATTTCTTTTGCATAAGGTAAAATCTAGAGTGATCGTTTTAAGAATACAACGAAAACTCATATCCACCCCTGAATATACATCCATCTGCGAATGAGATGAACTTAATTTCAGTGGATATAGGCATATTAACTCTTTGCAGAGAATGATCTTGTCAAAACCACTATGAACAAGATACAAATGCCATAGATTTATAAAATATGTGGTTGTACCTTTTGATGACTTAATTTAGTTACATCAAAGAGTTCTTAGAATAGTGCAAGTGGATTCTGGTCACAGAATACTAAACTCATACAATTTGAATCCATTGATAGAAAATGGTTATGAAACACTTGTGAAAGTGTAACTGTATAATGAGTAATTCTTTATTGGACCACCACTACTAATCTTACTCTATGATTTGCCTATACAAGTAGGAGATTTCTAAGATTGAGGATTTATATCATTTTGGGATAGAATTCCGGGAATATAATCAAGTTCGTCATTTAATTTCTTAAGAGAAAATATAAAATGACATAAAATGATTTATAGACCATTCATCCAATGATATGTTGTTAAGCTGATTCGAAATGAATAAGCTAAGAGGAACTAGGATAATTTCGTTTTAAATAAGAATCCAACAATGCTCCGATTAGCGAGAGTCAAAGTAATCTTATTTATACAATCTTCTTGTTTCATATAGTAAAATACTAGTCTAAGGTGTCATCAATTGATGAACAGCTAGATGTTGCATATACAATATTTATCTTTCGAGATCTAACACTTTTATGTTAGTCTGATGGTGAAAATCCATTAGGGATTTATCTCATTAGAAAAACAAACCAAGTTAGACAAACAATGAAGATTCGAAATTAAACTACAATTTAATAACAGAAAATAACATGGTTCAATATAAATTCATACACAATTCAGAAATTATTAATCACATAGCAAGTAGGAATGATAAGTGAAAATACTATAACATACAATCCTAAATAATTTCCAAGGTCTTCAACAAACTGATATCAGTGTCCCGTTTAGGCGAGAGTCAAAGCTACCATTCATTGAATAGAGTTGTCAACTCATCTAAAATGATCAACATTCTAGCAACTTTTTAATTCGATCAAGATTGGAATCCGCGTTGTCCCGTTTAGGCGAGAGTCAAGGCTATTCTATCTTATGAGCTTCCACCATTGTTTCATATTCTTGCAAGTCTTATACAGTCGCCATCACTAGGGTGATCAATACTATATAAAAAACTTACAAGATTACTTATCTTTCGAGAATAAACGGTGCTAACTTGCTAATGAACATTCCTCCATTAGGGAGGATTACTCACCAAAACAATAGCTATGTAAAACCAACAATGGAGATCGAATATCCTTATAATAATAAAGCTCATTATTTAATGAAGGTTGTGTTTTCTTCTATTGTCAATTTATTTTAAATATATATTTATTTAATTAAAATTTCTAATTTAGAATAAAACATTATAAATATAAATTTTAATGTAATATTTATGAATTATACTTAGATGGATATAAAAATAACGTGAATTATTTCCATCTTAGTAATAATTTCCATAAATATTTAGAAAATTATTCAATTTAAGTTGTTTCAAAATTAATTTAAATTAATTTACAACTCATATTTAATTTTCTATAAATATATATTGCATTTTGAAAAATGAAGTGTATGAGAATACTACTTTCGAAAATGCTTTAAAATAAAATAAAAAATAAATCCTGGAAAATTACTCTAATTTTATGTTGGCCCAAAATTAATAAAAATTAATTTTCAACAAAAAATATAATTCCTATTTAATTAACTATCTAAGAAAAATTTTAAATATTTAAGTATCATGATTAAAAATCAACTTAAATATTAATTTTCTATTTAATTAAATACACTAGAAAAATACTTCAAGCAATACAGATAATAACTATTTAGACTTTCATTGACTAATTAATTCAATTTCTAATTATAATATATTTTAGTTCATTCATTTTAATTAATCATTAAATAAAAAAATGATTTAAGTCGGTCAAAATTAAATAAGTAATTTTCAACTTTAATCTATTTTTCAAATAAAATTCGAAATTTCTGCATTAAAGAAATGCAATTTCGAAATTTTGAGAAAATTATTAATACAATAAAATAAAATATATATTGAAAATTATTTAGCTTTAAGTTATTCTGAAATAAGATTCCAAACTTAAGATAATTTTCAACTTTAATTAAATAACATGAAAATAACAATATTTAAGTATCATGATGAAAATTAACTTAGATATTGAAATTTTTAATTTAATTAAATGTATTAAATTCAAGAAATAAATAATTAAGTATAGAGGAAACTTAATTATTAATTCTAGTTTAATACTAGGAAAATATACTAAATTTAGATTGTACCAAAATTAATTATTAAACAATTAATTTCACAATCAATGATATTTTCCTATTTAATATTAGAAATAATAATTAGTACTAGAAATAACTATCTAGAATATATATCATTGACTAAGTGTTTTTCTAAAATTATCTTTAAAAAGTTAATTATGTTGCTAATTCAATTTTAATTAGGTTAGACTAATATAAGTAATCTAATACAATTATTTAAATAAGGCAAATGGGCCTTCACAATTGGGATAGTTCATGTGAGGGAGAGCTGGGTTCAGTATGTCGTACCCACTTCTATTGGTCCCCAACTCTCACACAAGGCCCAAAAGAGAGGAATTTAACCTTTAAATAAATAATTGTTATTCATTGAATAAGCCCAAATCTAATTGGGCCTAAATAAAATTACTTATGTCCAATTTTATTTTAGCAACCTAGTCCATTTACTTAGTAAAACTTAAATGAGCTTCCTACATGCATCTAAGCCCAATAGCAAACATATAGGCTCAAACAGGTCAAATGATTTGGATGGGCCCTATCATGTTACTAAGTTTACACAGATGAAAGAAGTACAAAATTTACCTGTTACAAATTATTTATAAGATCTATTGACAATTGGACTATGATTAAAATCAGATCGCTGGATCTGTCAACAAGTTAATCATAGCAATTTAGATCAAATAAATAATAGGTTTGTTAAAAAGATTTTGAATAAACAATATAAAATTAAACAAACATTGTCCATGTAAGAGATGTGAAAATAAGATATTAGTATAATTAAATTATTATTCTTAAACTAACCAACTAAATTCTGAAAATTTAGGGTTGTTAAAACCAACCCTAAAAATTTCAAAATGAAGGAAACTAACTTTTAAAATATCTAGGTTTATTTGAATTAAATTAAATTAAATATCTAATAAGATCAATGATTTGAAAGTAAAGAATCTTCAATATCATTTTCAGATCTTATAATTTAATAAAATAAACCAATTCTAAAATAGATTTGGTTAGATAATTATTATTTTAGGAATAAAATAATAAATGAATAATAATTACCATAATTATATGTCAAAATATCTCAAATTAAGCAATATTCAAATCTCTACAAAGATATCTATGTTATTTAAATATTTAAGATGTGATTTATAAATTTCCAATAAGAAAAAATGATATGTATGGAAAAAAAAATATCATTTTTAAACTTATAATTTATAAATAATTAAATATTTAACAAAATAACAAATTTTGAATTTGAAAATATTATGGTAAGTATATCTATAAAAATATTTATGTTAATTTCAAATTTATCAATTATTTAATTTGTCATATGAGATAATTTTAATATAATATTTTAAATAAAAAGACAAAGTTACATTTAAATTTAAAATATGTTAAATATCAAAATATCTAATCTTATAATTAAATAATAAATAAATATTAAAGAAGTTAACAAATTTTTAAATCTGACCATAATAGGAAATATTTAAAATTAGAAATATTCCAAAAAGGAAATATTTAAAATTGGAAAAATTCCAAATTGAAAATATTTAAAATTGGAAACATTTCAATTTAGAAATATTTAAAAATAGAAAAATGAATTTTGGGAAACAATCCCATGAAAAAATTGGATTTTTTGGGGAAAAATCCAAAAAAAAAAACGATTTTGGGAAAGTGGCTGCCCAGGAGGCTGCACGTGCAGCCTCCAGAGGCTGCAAAAGGGGCTTACGCGCTCGGAGGAGGGACCTTGCAGGGTCCCGTGTGCGGCAGACTTCGGCGTCTGCAGGGTGCACGCCCAGGTACGCGCACGGATGGGGGGTTGTCCGAAGCACCTGGTGCATGTGTGCACCTAGCTTCGACAGCCATGAATCCCGTTCCAAAATTCATAACTTTTTCAATTTTTATCGGAATCGAGTTCTGTAAAAACAAAATTGCTTAATTTTTCACAAGGAATCCAAATAAAATATTTTCAAAAATAGAAAAAATATTTTTCATGGAAAAAGGTACTGTGCAACATATACATTCATCAACTAACACATAAACCAACATGAAACCATCCAAATAAACACAAAACATATAAATCATCGTTTTAATTCATATTACATGAAAGTAAATCATTACCATGGCTCTGGTGCCAGTTCTTGGAATTATTTTACCAGGATCTAGATTTACTACCAAGTATGTTGATTAACATCCTAATATGAATTCTAAAACAATGAAAATAAACACATATAAAGTTTAGAAAATCTTACAGTGGGTGCAGCGGAATATTATGACTCATTCCATTCAGATCTCTAGCCCTTGATTCCTTTCTATAGCACAGCATAATCAAGATCTGAATCTGGATCTTCTTTTCTCCTTCTTTGATGCAGATTTTCCATAGTCTTACATACTATGATTGAGATACCACTTGATGTGTGTGGGCACTACTCATTCACTCAAATGTTTCGAAATTTAGAGAGAAGAAAAGAGAGAGAGGCGTGTGGCTTTGAGAGAAAACAATGTTCAAAGTTGTGTGTAAGTTGTATGTTTCCTGAAGCCAACACTTTCTATTTATAGAATACCCTCTAGGTTTAGGTTAGAATTGTATGGCATAAAAATAATAGAAACTACAAATGGTCTTTCTTGTGCATAGTGGTCGGCCATACAAAGGGTATTGGGCGTCACTTCGCAACTTTCCCATTTTGTTATTTTCCATTCCCATTTTCTCAAAAATACCAATTTTCCAATTTAACATTTTTAAATGCCAATTCTAATTATTTAATAACTTAAAATAATTATTAAATAATATTGTCATTTAATATATTTATTAATTTAAACATGTAAAGTCTCTTAATTAATAAATAAACCTAGAATTTCTTTTCTTTACAATTTTGCCCTTACTTAGTGAAAATTCATAAAGTAGACATAGTCTAACTTTTAGAATTATAATTGATTAATTAAAATCAATTAACTGAGTCTTACAAGAAGTATGGTCTCAACTAGTATGGGGACCATGGGTCTATAAACTGAGCTTCTAATAAGTCGAACCGAATTTACCAAGTAAATTCCCTAACTTATTAATTCCTCATTGAATCCACACTTAGAACTTGGAATTGCACTCTCAGTCATATAGAATGCTCTATATGTTCCATGATATAGACACGTCATTAGTTATCCATTGTTATAACCCTAATGTGATCAATGACCCTCTAATAGATGATCTACATTGAAAAGGCACTATTGTTACCGCTACACCTTCAATGTATTTTATCCTTAAAACACTTAGCTCCGTATAAATGATATTTCAGCGAAGTGAAATGAGATCTCCACCATTTATTTCTGTTTAGCCAAGCTCGAAGGATATCATCGTTTCACTTCTAAGTTCCTATAAAAGTTATAGATTCCATATTCATGGTAGCGCTCCCACTCAATTATACTATCATGTTCCCAAAATGTACGTATCACCCAGACCCAAAAGTAGGCTTAACTAACAAATCAAAGAACATGTATAGTACTCTTGAGATCGAACCTACCCATATCAGGATTAAGGTCATTTGATCTAGGATCAACAGGTGATATTGAATTGAATAGATATTACGGTAAGTTTTAATATATCTAATCAAAGTTCAATATCGGTCCCTTCCGATGTATACTCCATACATCCGATACTGGTAAACTTTGCCAATGTCCTGGAAAGGACATAACACTTTTCGAAGGTGTAAGAATAACTATCGCTGATTATACCATGTCAGTCTAAATCCAGTGTTCTGACAAATCAGGGAATAAACTTTTGAACATATAATTAAGATTCTATTCCATTGTGTTGACAACACTATAATCTTTAACAAACTCATATGTTTTGGACTTAAAAAGAATTCATACATTATATACATATAATCATGAAATAAATCATGTGAACCATGCAACATAAAATGTTATGTCTGATCTTTATTAATAAGTAAATTTGATTATATTGAAATGAGTTTTATTTAGGGCATAAAACCCAACAGGGTCCTCATGGAATTAGTGGTCCGAGTGCTTGGGCCACCCTCAGGTTGGGTCCTCCTGGAGCGAGTGGTCCATTTAGGTTGTGAGTTGGAAGGCCTCCTGGAGCCCATTGGCTCTTTTCCAGAACGCTGAGGGGTTTCTTCATGTGGTATGTCAACATTCTCCCCGTTGCCAGCCATGAAGAAAATTATTTTTTGTATGTAAGGAGGGTTTTTCTGAGCTTTTCTCACGAAGGCTCTCAATGAAAACACCAAAATGTTAACGCAAATTTTTCGTTAACTATATTTGAACCTGAGTAATGATAAACTTGAACAAAAATTAAAAATGGCAAAGAAAAGATCATAACACAAAGGTTTTTATGTGGTTTTGCGGTTAAAATTCTGCATAATCCACAAGTCATTCTTATTAGATTTTTGATACAGTTCTCAGGTTTTTTCTCTAATGATTTTTTTGTCCCTTTTTCAGTGTAACTTGCCTCTATTTATAATGACATAGTAAGGCAATTAATTACATAGTGGACTGATATCTTACAACAATTATCCCCTGAAATTGTGTGGTTTGATTACATACCACGTAAAATAAATGTTGTTAATATTTGAAAATCACACAGCTGTGATAGGTCCGCTTTTATTGGGTCAAGGTAAACGTGTATTAAATATGTTGTAAACCGTAACGTTTTGGGATATCTCGCTGGGAACACGGTAACAATAGCCTTCGTAGCGAGCTGGAACTTTTCTCATGTCTTTTCGAGGTTATGATGTAAGCCTCGTCGTTCTTGTGCTTGGAGACATAATGCTCAATCTGAAAATCGCAGTTCTTCGCGACAAGGTGGACCTCAGTAGCCAACATAATTTGTATGTCAGCTTCTATCTAAGAGAGCTGATTCGACGGAGCTGTAAACCCCATTGAAAGGTGTCTGGAGCTGATTAATGAAGGTCCATGAGTGCGCCTTCCTATAGCGAGATGGGTGCCTCACTATTAGTTGTTTGGATTTACTTGATTGTTATACTTAGTCTGTATAGGGTGTATTATACACTAAGTGTCTTACCAGTCACCATGTCTCGTCTCCTAATGCATAGTGTGGTTTATGCCTCACCTTGTACATCTGAATTTGTATGGTTTCTCGTTAATGTACGAGGCCAGTTGGCGTATCTTTATCTTGCATAAGACCTTTTAGCCAACAAGTTGTAAATATACTCTGTCAATTCCGTATTAATGAGTTATTCCATTTTCAAATATAATTACTGTTACATTCATTGATTCGTATTCTTCCCAATTTGACACGTGTTGTAACACCCTAATTAATATAGGCGTGTTAGCGTGATTTTTAACATACTGTGCAGCTCGATGCTAATCAATGAGGTTATTGAAAACCGTGAATAATTAAAATTTGCTTTTTTAATTTAAACCTTAAAGTATTACATATATAAAATCCCGGGATCCCGTTACAAAATACATTTATAAAAGTTTGCTATATACATATACAAAAGTTTTGTCGCCTAGCGACTGTCAGCAAAAGCTTTGGTGTCCCCTAAGATCGTACGCTCCAGGCCTAACCGTCCCGACATGTACAATCTTCACATGCTCGATCTCACGGCTCCTTAGCTTTAGCCTTGCCCTTACCTACACATGGAAATAACACTGTGAGTCGACAGACTCAGTGTAAAGCCCGCTTAGTTTAATTTGGAAATTAGCAGTTAATTATGATTAATTATGAAATTATTTATAGCTATTTAAATAATTTATTATACTGTTATTTATGGAATTCAGAAATGCATTTTTATGTCATTCAGTAGTTTTCATATTTTGCATTTCCGGTGCTCGGTATTTTGGAACTCGGCGTTTGGCTCAGTAGAAATCACAATTTAGTATGTTAGTAGTTTGGGATGGTTTTATTAGACATTGGGAATGTCGGGAATGGCCGGGAATTTAGAATTTCCCAAAATACCCCCTTTAGTGTGTTTTATGTGATTTTAGTGTGGAGGGGCAAAATGGTCTTTTTGCCCCAATGATATTTTGTCTTTAGTGATTTTATTTAATTGAAAAAGATATGTTAAATGCTTAGTACTTTGCTGAAATAAGGTTGATATATGTTAAGTGACTTGTTAGTTTATTTTACAAAAAATTTCAAAGTTTAAAAAAATAGAAAATTGGAAGCTTTTTCCTCTCAACCTCTCTCTCTTGTTCGGCCTCTTTGGAGCAGCAAGAACCTGGGTTTTTCTTTTGATTTTCAAGCCTTTCCCCTTTCAATCTAAGCATTTTTCAAACTTTGGTAAGGTCCCTAATCTCTTTCTCTTGTATTTTATGAAGAAAATGTGTAAAAAATGATGGTTGCATGTGAATTGTTGTGATACTTGCTGTTGTGCTTTGTTGTTGTTTTCTAAGGTTTAATCTTGCTATTTTAAGTAGTTTAGAGTTAGTGTATGCATGATGGTTGCTTGGATTCAAGTTTTGAAGTTTTTAGCTCAAGATCATGAATTTTTGAAGAAATGTGTGAATTTGTAAATTGCTTGCTGTAGTTGGTAGATTTCGTTTTCAGAGGCTTAGTTATGCATGTTTAAGTAGATTCAAGCTAGTTTGATTGCATGCTAGCTAGGTTTGCTCAAGTTTGAATTTAGAACTCAAAGCTTGAGCTTTAATGGTGATTTTTGTTTCTGTGCATTCTGGGTAGGTTTGATGCTTTTGAAATGTTATTTGGGATATATGGAGTAGGTCTGGAAGGTTTGAATCAATTTGGAGTTGATTTGGTTGAGATATGAATTTTTGAAGTTCTGTCTGCGAGGAACCGAATTAGGTTGTGCATCCGGAATTCCGGATGGGCTTCGAAAATTCCCAGAACCGGAATTCCGGTTGGGCAACCGGTCTGCCGGTTGGGGAAATTTCAGAAACCCGTGTTTTCCTCGTTTTTATGTTTTAAGGGGTATTGTCATGCTTTTTATCGATAGGGAAACTTTTAGTTCCTAGTTTAAGTCCCCGGGAAGTGATTTAGCGTGTCACTTATAGTGTTGTGATTTTTATGGTTTAGGAGCCTGTAATCCGCCGCTCAGCTAAAGTTCCAAATGACCGGCACACCTGAATTCGGAATCCAGGTAAGATTAGTATAACAGTATGCATATGTAGATTACATGTTTAGCGTGCATCTAGGAAGCCTGTTAAATTACATTAGTTATGTATGTTGTCTTCGAACCATCCAACCCTGTCACGTCGGTACAGGCTGGAGTATGACCAGCAGCCGGAGTATGACCGGTTCGACCGATCAGGCTGACACTTGGTTGGTGGTTCCGTACTATTGACGTATCCCGTCGGTACAGGTTGGAGTATGACCAGCAGCCGGAGTATGACCGGTTCGACCGATCAGGTTGTTACGTGTCAATAGTACCGTCCCTATGAACGTTCAGAACTCAGTACCATGTTGGACATGGCAAGAAGTGGCTCGCACCGTGTTGGACACGGCGATGGCGGGACTCGCATCGTGTTGGACACGGCAGTTAGGGTTATGATCAGGGGTATGGGCGTCTGATCATGACCGGGATTTATGTATGAGTATTATTATGCTTTTCTTACTGAGTCTGTCGACTCACAGTTCTACGTTTATGTGTAGGTAAAGGCAAGGCTAAAGCTGATGGACCGTGAGCGAGCTTGTGAAGATTGTACATGTCGGGGCGGTTAGGCCTGGAGCGTACGATCATCGGGACAGCGAGGCTGATTTTATAACTGGTCGCTAGGCGACATTATTTTGTATAAACAGTTGAAACTTTTTGTAAATGATTTTGTAATCGGGATCCCGAGTCTTTTGTAATAATATTTTATAAGTTTAATTAAAAAGTAAAAATTTTAATTAATCACGTTTTTCCATAAACCTCGTTGATTAGCAACGAGCTGCACAACATGTTTAAAAATCACGTAATACGCCTATGTTAGTTAGGGTGTTACACTCAGTAAAAAAAGTATAATATATAACATACTAATATCCCGGGTTATAACCTGGCGCCCATACACCCGATCATAACCCTAATTCCCGTTTCCCACACGGTACTGATTCTAGAACGTTCATACGACAATACTATCGACCATAATGTCAGCCTATACTCAATATGCTAGTCATACTCTAGCCATATTGATGTGACAACATCGATCAGTATTTCAGCCAACATACATTTATTAGCAATCAGTACAACTCTATGTATACTATTGCTGATATCAATGTAATCTAACAGACATAAACAACATGTACGCTAAACATGTAATAACATATGCATGACATTATACTAATCTTACCTCAATTCCGAATTCAGGTGTGCCAGTCAACCTGAGTGGAACAACTGCTCGGCAAATTATAGGCTCCTAAATCACATCGATAACAACATAAATAAGTGACTCGCTAAATCACAACCGGGACTTAGGTTTTAAACCAAAAACCTATCTACAGCAACTAAATATGGAAATACTCTAAACTAGTAGGGAATAACCAACTAAAAACTTGAAACTAGCACGAAACGACGAGCTGAATTTTTGGGATACCCTGCTACAAAATTCGGGTAACCGGTTTTACCAAGAAAACCCAAAAACAATCAAAGCCAAACCAAATCGTTTCCAAACCCAACCAAACTTTTCAGACCTGCATATTATACCCCAACGAACCATTTCCAAGCAACAAAACAACTACCCAAGCTTAGAATTGAAAAACACCATTAATGATCCAAGCTTGAGTTCAAAAAGTCAAAGCTTGCTCAATCTACACTACATGCCCTAAAACCGCTTCAAATCAACACATACGAACATATTTTAACTTCAGAAACAAACTTCAAACAACAAAAACAACAACAACAACTAAAACTTTAATTCATGCAAAACCATTTTCTTAAAAAAGTCAAGAAAACAAGAGTAGAGGTTTAAAGGATTATACCTTTGCTTGATATCACAATCAACTAGATGAGAATTACTAGAATTACTGAGAGAAATTCCCAACCCTAGCAGCCCTAGAAATTTCGAGAGAGAGAGGAAGGAAAGAGAGAGAGAGAATTGCTTCCTTTTCCAATTTTCTTATTTTTTGTAAAAAATGAAATAAAAACTTGTTTTATTAAATATCTCAGCCAATTAATTAATAAAAATCTGATTATTACATTAACATAAAGTCCACTAAAGGACAAAAATACAAATGGGCAAAAAGATCATTTTGCCCTTGCCACACTAAAAGTCATAAAATGGCATTAAGGGGTACTTTGAGAAATTCTAAAATCCTGAGTATTCCTGACATTCTCAATGTCTAATTTTATTGTCCTGCTATACTAAAAATACTTGGATGTGATTCTAATAGCCAAACACCGCGTTCCAATGTTGCCGGGCACAAAACATGCAAAATTATGAAACTTCTATATATAACATATAAAATACATTCTGAATTCAAATAAATCATCATAAACAAGTAATTCAATACTAATAAATAATTTTCATAATTAAACCCTAATTATCTGCTAATTTCCAAATTAAAGCTAAGCGGTCTTTACACGATCTTTACACGTGTCTGTAGGGTTTTATGCCCTAAATAAAACTCATTTCAATATAATCAGATTTACTTATTAATATAGATCAGAAATAACATTTAATGTTACATGGTTCACATGATTTATTTCATAATTATATGTACATAATGTATGAATTTTATTTAAGTCCAGAACATATCAATTTGTTAATGATTATAGTGTTGTCAACACAGTGAAATATAATCTTAATTATATGTTCGAAAGTTTATTCCCTGATTTGTCAGAACACTGGATTTAGACTGACATGGTATAATCAGCGATAGGTATTCTTACACCTTCGATAAGTGTTATGTCCTTTCCAGGACATTGGCAAAGTTTACCAGCATCGGATGTATGAAGTATACATCGGAAGGGACCGATATTGAACTTTGATTAGATATATTAGAATTTACCGTAATATCTATTCAATTCAATATCACCTGTTGATCCTAGATCAAATGATCTTAATCATGATATGATTAGGTTCAATCTCAAGAGTGTTATTTGTGCTCTTTTATTTGTTAGTTAAGCCTACTTTTGGGTCAGGGTGATACATACATTTTGGGAACACGGTAGTGCAATTGAGTGGGAGCGCTAACATAAATATGGCATCTATAGCTTCTATCTGGCGACTAGAAAGTAAAGGATGATTTCCTTCGAGCTTAACCAAACGAAAATAAATGGTGGAGATCTCATTTCACTTAGCTGAAATATCATTTATACAGGGTTAAGTGTTTTAAGGATAAAATACATTGTAGGATGTTACGGTAATTTAATCCCTTTACAGTGTAAATCATCTATATAGAGGATCATTGATCACATTAGGGTTATAACAATGGATAACTAATGACGTGTCTATATCGTGGAACATATAGAGCGTTCTATATACTGAGAGTGTAATTCTAAGTTCTATGCGTGGATTCAACGAAGAATTAATAAGTCAGTGAATTTAAGATATAAATTCTTGATCTGCTTATTGGAAGCTCGGATATATAGACCCATGGTCCCCATACTAGTTGAGACCATACTTCTTGTAAGACTCAGTTAATTGATTTTGATTAATCAATTATAATTCTAAAGTTAGACTATGTCTAGTTTATGAATTTTCACTAAGCAAGGGCGAAATTGTAAAGAAAAGAGATTCTAGGTTTATTTATTAATTAAGAGACTTTATATGTCTAATTAATAAATATATTAAATGACAATATTATTTAATAATTAATTTTTAGTTATTAAATAATTAGAATTGGCATTTAAATGGTTGAATTTGAAAATTGGCGTTTTTGAGAAAATGAGATGCAGAAATGATAAAACAGCAAAATTGCATAAGTGAGGCCCATTATCCAAGGCCCATGGCCGGCCACACTTTATGGGTTTTATCATTTATTTTTTTTTTATTTTAATGCCAAATAATTCTAACCTAAACCTAGGTGGTTACCTATAAATAGATAGCGATGGCTCTCATTCACACTTGAACTTCTGTCAGATGAAAATTGAGCCTCTATCTTTTCTCTATAGGCCAAACCTCTTCCCTTCTCTTTTCTTCTCTAAATTTTCGAAATCCTTGAGTGAATGAGTGAGTGCCAACACACATCAAGTGGTATCTCAATCAGTGTGTAAGACTGTGGAAAACCATCCAACAAGAAGGAGAATCAGCATCAAAGGAAGGAGAGAAAGAGATCCAGGTTCAGATATTGATTATGTTCTGCTACAGAAAGGAATCAAGGGCTAGATATCTGAACGGAAGGAGTTATTATATTCCGCTGCACCCAATGTAAGGTTTCCTAAACTTTATATGTGTTTATTTCATTGTTTTAGAATTCATATTAGGATGTTAATGAAACATACTTTTTAGTAAATCTAGATCCTCGTAAAATATTTCCAAAAACTGGTATCAGAGCCATGGTAATGATTTTTTTTTCATGAAATATGAATTAAAACGATGTTATATGTTGATTTGGATGGTTTCATGTGGTTTATGTTCTTATTTGATGATGGTTTAAAAATCGCAATATATGTTACTAAAATATTTTTTATTTAGATCTGGAATTATTTTTTTTGGAAAGTAGACGAAAAATTAATAAATTTAGGCTTTTATAGAACCTAATTTGGATTTTTTATGAATTAGATATGATTTTTTGAAGTTGAACGAAAATATCTGAAATCGAGTGTCACACGAGCGCGCGAACATAGGAATATCTCGGCATTCGACGCAGTTTCAGACAGCCTGACCGAGGAAACTCGGACACGGGCTGTCTGAAGACGTGTCCCGCCGAGCTCCTTCGGTCAAATAGGCTGCGTGCAGCCTCAAAACTCGGCCATCCCCTTCATTCCGCGCGCGTAGGGGTATGCAATGCATACCCCTGTGCACCAATTTTATTTTCGTCATAACTTTTGATTAAAAAATCATTTTTCATCGAAACAAAAGCCAAATTTTGGTAGAATTTTGTGTAGAATCTGAATTTTCAATTATAAATCTAATTTTCAGAATAAAACTAATTTTTATTAATTTTTTAATTAATTAAAATTAGTTTCTGATATTAGTAGGCTTTGAATTTTGAAAATTTAATTTCTCACAAAGGAGCCTTATGGTAATTTTTTGAAATTTTACATTATTTTAATTATAAGATCAGATATTATTTTTTTAAAATTTTAAATGATCTTACTTTGATATTAAAATATTATCTTTTAAAAATAATTGTAATGACCGCTCTAGTAATGTGGATTAGTAAAGGCAATTAGCACTAATTTTGATTATTTTATTATTATTTGTGAATTTATTTAATTCTGAATCCCAATATTTCGAAATAAATATTAGAGTTGTAATTTCTCAATTCTGGAGATTTTATTAAACTCTAGGGGTGTTATTTAGTTTATATGTGAAATATGTTATTTTTGTAATTTTTGCTCGGCGACAACGGAAAATGCGATGGATGACTAGATTGATCACATGGGTAAGTTTAGAACCTTATTTCATAGTGGGAAATATTTTAGAAAAAATAAATTATCGGGATTGAGCGGGGTTATGGAATTTGACCATTTTACCCCTAGCTTTAGAAATACCCTAGTTTTAAGTCTAAAGGGCATTTTAGTCTTTTCCTTGGTGGGAGTAGGTGGCAGCCATGAGTGATGACACCTAGTTAATTTAATTATTGATTGGGAAATGAGGGATTACTTTGAAGAAAAGCAAAATTAAGAAAAAAAAAAGGGAAATTGGAAAATTGAGTTGTTTCTTGAACTCTCTCTCTCTCTCTCTATTTCGGCTGGGGCTAAGCAAGGGCAAAAATCAAAGTTTTCATCTTGTTTTTCTGGGATTAAGCTAAGATTCAAGGAGATTTCATCTAAGGTAAGCCCTAGAACCTTTAAAGATGTGATTTTAAGCTTTTTCTTTGGTTTGAATATATGAAATTGTTAAGTAGGGGCTGTTAAGGTTTGAATTCCCTAGGGTTCGAATTTTAGGGTCTTGTTGAGTTGATTTTAACCTCTTGCACCTGGTTTTATTTAGTGTTGATGGTTTTATGCAATTTTAAGTTTAGAGTTTAAAGCTTTGGTCTTTAATGGCAAGTTGAGTATTGATGGTTTGTTCTGTGAAATTCTGGTTAGAAATGGTTGTTTATGCATTGTATAGGTACCCTGGAAAGTTTGGTTAAGTTTGGTTGAATTTTGAGTTCAAGGGGAGATTTTTCGGGTTCCCAGCACAGAACCGGAATTCCGGTTCTGGGGGACCTGTGGCAACCGGTCGACCGATTGGTGACCCAGAACCAGATTTCCGGTTGGGAACCGATCTGCCTATTGGGGGAATTTTCAGAACCCTAGTTTTGCCCAATTTTGAGATATTTAGGGTATTGCCATGAGGTTTATCGATAGGGAAACTTTTAGTTTCAAGTTTAAGTCCGGGAAAGTGATTTAGCGAGTCACTCATCTGTGTTACAATAATTGTGATTAGGGCATCCATCTAGCACAAGATTTTCGTTCAGGTCAGCCAACACACTTGAAATCGGAAAACAGGTAAGAACTGTGTATAACGTATGATGTGATTATCTGAATGTGTGTATATGTGTTTGTATATGCATGCTTGAATTATGTTATGCACTACCAACACTTGTATGAATAAGTTATAGAGTGCGTTGGTATAGTGATTATTGACGTTGTGAGTACGATACAGTGATACCAACACGGGCACGGGAAAATACTAAGGTGTGTGGTACATCACTCAGTGTTACTCAGTGTTCGGGGTAAACCCTACCAACACTCGTACAGTGAGGTACGATGTGTATGTGGTATAGTGGTTGTACCCTAGTGTTGAACGTTCATACTCATCTGTTGAGCTCTGTAAATAGGTGTATGGGCGCCTATTTACAGGTCGGAAATTATATAATATGTTATATGCATTTCTTACTGAGTCTGTTGACTCAAAGTTTCTGCTTCCATGTGTAGGTAAAGGAAAGGCGAAGGCTGAACAGGAGTGAACCTGAGCTCGGGTGAGATTGTACATGTCAAGCAGCGCGACCTGGAGTGTTCGGTCTCGGGACATCTGGGAGTTGTATTTTGAAAGTCGCTGTGCGACCAGGAAATGGTGTATTTTGAAATATATATTTTAGAAGTAAATTTTTTAAAGTTTGAAAACGGGATCCCGACACTTGTAAATATTTTATTATATTACAAAGTTTAGTATTTTAATGCAAAAGTGTTAATTTGACACGTTTTCGAGAAATTTCTTTGATTAGAAAAGATTGCACAATAATTGAAAAAGCACTGTAGCGTGCCTTAGCATTAGGGCGTTACAATTTTGGTATCAGAGCTGCCAGGTTTGTCTACCGAAGCTTGCTAAGACATGTACAATCTTCATCAGAGAAAGCTCGGTTCACGGTTCAGTAAGCCCGTACTTGTTTAGTACTTTAAATAAATATGAATGTGAAAGCATGTTAGGAAGCATATAAGATTTTAATTAATTATTTATATAAAAAAAAAGTGTGTTGCCTTTAAGTCTTTAAGTGCGGTGTTAAGTTTCGATATCTGTCTAACCTGCTTGGCTTATGGATTCGCAGGCTAAGTCCTATTAAATGGACGCCCCGCGAAATACAAGAAGTCAGGGTGGCATGGTTGAGACCGGAGGCGGTCAGAGGAATCCTCAAAATCCTCGTGGTCGCGGCCGTGGCCGTGGCAGAGCTCAGGGTGGTTGCCCTGTAAATCCACCTCAAGCTCCTCCTAACTGGGAGCAAAGATTTGCGGAGATGCAAGATAGAATCCGCCAACAAGATGCAAAGATCCAAAGATTGAGGCAGCAGGGTCCTCCTGCCGTGCCTCCTCAAGTGGTTCAGGCCGTTGCAGTTCCTGCGGTGCCAGCAGATCAACCTGTTGCTGGCAACCGTATGGAGCCGTTGTACGAAAGATTCCGGAAACAGGCACCTCCAGTGTTTCTGGGAGGTCCTGATGTGATGAAGGCCGAGCAGTGGCTTTCGGTGATTGATCGTATTCTCATTTTTATGGGAGTGGTTGGAAATGACCGGGTGACCTGTGCCACTTTTCAGTTTCAGGAAGACGCTCTCGTGTGGTGGGAGTTGATAACCCTCACTCGAGACGTCACGCTGATGACCTGGGAAGAATTCAAGGAGTTGTTTAACTCCAAGTATTACAATGAAGCGGTCCGCAGTGCGAAGCGGAAAGAGTTCACTGAATTAGTTCAAACTGAGGGAATGTCGGTTACAGAGTATACGACAAAGTTTGACCGTTTGGCCAAGCTTGCAGTTGGGATTGTCCCAACCGACTTCAGTAAGAAAGAAAAATATTTGGCGGGTTTGAGTGCAAAGATTCGGCATGATCTAGTGATTACTACCACTGAAGCAACCACATATGCAGAGATGGTTGAAAAGGCTTTGAGAGCCGAGGGTGTAGTGAAATTTCTTCAGGAGCCCCGGGTGACTCCGAGTGTTGGTGGAACCCCCACTGTTCCTACTCCTGTTTATGGTAGGGATGGTGGTGACTCTACCATCGAGCAGAAAAGAAAAGTTGTTCCAGCTTCTGGTGGCTCGGGGCAAAGTAAGCGGTTCCGTGGGAACCAAGGCAGAGGAGGACGCCAGGGTTACTCTTACCCTGAGTGTCCACGGTGCAAGAAACATCATCCGGGAGAATGTAACCGGAAGACATGCTTCCTGTGTGGCATGGTGGGGCATTTCAAGAAAGATTGCCCCCAGGCAAAGAAAGAGGAGCCGAAAGAAGAAGTGAAACCGGTTCCTGCTCGAGTGTTTGCCATTACCCAAGCTGATGCTGCAGCCAGTCCTTCTGCTGTGACAGGTCAGCTTCCCGTCAACAACTTGTTGTTTACAGTATTATTTGACTCAGGAGCTACACGCTCATATGTAGCTACAAGAGTAATTGATCTTTTAGGTAGGCCTTGTGATATTTTAGAAAGAGGGTTTGGAACCCTAATGCCTAGCGGGGAATTAGTTATCTCTAATAGGCGCATTAGGTCTATGCCAATTAGAATCGAAGATAGGGAATTGAGTACTGACCTCATAGAATTGAAATTAACTGAGTTTTACATTATACTGGGAATGGATTTCCTATCCAAGTATTCGGCCAGTATAGATTGTAGGCGTAAAATGGTGACTTTTCAGCCGGAAACTGAAGATCCATTTGTTTATGTTGGATCAGTTCAGGGGTCTCGGATTCCAATTATTTCTGTGCTGAGGGCTAGAGATTTACTATGCAATGGATGTGTAGGATTTCTAGCGGTGGTATTTGAATCCAACAGACCTGAAACATTTGGGCCTGGGGAAGTCAGGGTGGTAAAAGATTTTCTTGATGTGTTTCCCGAGGAGTTACCGGGATTGCCGCCACAGCGAGAGATTGACTTTGTAATTGATTTGGCACCTGGAGCCGAACCTGTTTCTAAAGCTCCATATTGGATGGCTCCAGCAGAACTCAAGGAGCTTAAGTTACAACTTCAGGGGATGCTTGACATTGGGTTTATTCGACCCAGTGTATCGCCCTGGGGAGCTCCGGTTCTCTTTGTGAAAAAGAAGGATGGTTCCCTCAGAATGTGTATTGATTATCGGGAACTAAACAAGCTGACGATTAAGAACAAGTACCCGTTACCCAGAATCGACGATCTGTTCGATCAGCTTCAAGGAAAGACAATGTTTTCGAAGATTGATTTACGGTCTGGCTATCATCAACTTAGAATTCAGGAGGAGGACATACCGAAGACTGCTTTTAGAACCAGATATGGGCACTATGAGTTTCTGGTAATGTCATTCGGATTGACTAATGCTCCTGCAACCTTTATGGATCTCGTGAATAGGGTATTCAAGGATTTCCTCGATAACTGCGTTATAGTGTTTATCGATGACATTCTTGTATACTCTCAGTCAGAAGAGGAGCACGAGCATCATCTTCGAATGGTATTACAGCGACTTAGGGATCACAAGTTGTATGCCAAGTTCAAAAAGTGTGAATTCTGGTTGTCTGAGGTGTCCTTTCTGGGACATATTGTTGGGAAGAATGGAATTATGGTTTATCCAAACAAGGTAGAATCAGTGAAGAACTGGCCGAGGCCCAAGTCTGTGACGGAAGTTCGAAGTTTTCTCGGATTAGTAGGGTATTATCGGCGTTTTGTCGAAGGATTTTCTAAACTTTCTATGCCCCTAACCGAATTGACCAAGAAAAATCAGAGATTTGTGTGGTCAGATAAGTGTGAGACAAGCTTTCAGGAGTTGAAGCAACGTTTGATAACAGCTCCGGTGTTAGCTTTGCCATCAGATCAAGAGAAATTTGTGGTGTACTGTGATGCGTCCAGACAGGGTCTGGGATGTGTTCTGATGCAAGCTGACAGAGTCATAGCCTATGCCTCTCGTCAACTGAAAGATTATGAGCAGCGCTATCCAACTCATGATTTAGAACTTCCTGCTGTGGTTTTTGCTCTAAAGATATGGCGACATTATCTTTACAGTGAGAAGTGTGAGATTTATACTGATCATAAGAGTCTCAAATACCTTTTCACCCAGAAAGATCTGAATATGAGGCAGAGAAGGTGGTTGGAGTTGGTTAAGGACTACGATTGTGAAATTTTGTATCACCCCGGGAAAGCCAATGTTGTGGCCGATGCTTTGAGCAGAAAAGGTCCCAGGCAAATTTGTACCACAGTTATGATAGCCCCTCAACTAGCCTCGGAAATGGTTAGTGTAGGGATTGAGTTCGTGGTCGGGAAATTACATAATTTAACACTCCAATCTGATCTGTTGGAGAGAATCAGAAAGGCACAGCTGGAAGATCTCGAGCTAGTTAAGGTTCGAGACGAAATAATGGCTGGTCGACCTAGAGGTTTTTCACTCTCGAACAGTGGAATGTTGTTATACAAAGCTCGAGTTTGTGTTCCTAGTGTTGATGAGCTTAAGAAAGAAATACTGGATGAAGCTCACACCACGCCTTATTCGTTGCATCCGGGAACCACAAAGATGTATCAGGATTTGAAACCCTACTTCTGGTGGTATGGGATGAAAAGAGATGTGGTGGACTACGTGTCCAAGTGTTTAACTTGTCAGCAAATTAAAGCTGAACATCAGAGGCCGGCAGGGTTATTGCAACCTTTAGTCCTTCTAGAATGGAAGTGGGAGGACATTGCAATGGACTTCGTAACTGGTTTGCCTAGAACTACGGGGATGTATGATTCAGTATGGGTCATCGTGGACAGATTCACAAAATCAGCTCACTTTCTACCAGTGAAAGTTACATATTCAGTGGATCAGTACGCTGAATTGTATGTGAAGGAGATAGTTCGTCTCCATGGAGCCCCTAAATCTATTGTGTCAAATAGGGATCCAAAGTTCACATCGAAGTTTTGGGTGAGTCTTCAGAAGGCTATGGGTACCAAGTTAAAGTTTAGCACAGCCTGTCACCCTCAGACTGATGGCCAATCAGAAAGAACTATTCAGATTTTGGAAGACTTACTGCGAGCCTGTGTCATGGACTTTGAGGGTTCATGGAGTAAGTACTTGCCTTTAATTGAATTCTCCTACAACAATAGCTACCAGAGTACTATAGGGATGGCTCCCTATGAAATGTTATATGGTAGGAAATGTCGTTCCCCTATTCATTGGGACGAGACGGGAGAAAGGAAGTACTTGGGTCTAGAGTTAGTGCAGAGGACCAATGAAGCTATTGATAAGATCAAGGCTCGGATGCTTGCTGCTCAAAGCAGGCAGAAAAGTTATGTTGATCCGAAGCGCAGAGATGTTACATTTCAGGCAGGGGAACATGTTTTCCTGCGAGTTTCACCAATGAAAGGTATTAGGCGCTTCGGGAAGAAGGGTAAGTTCAGCCCTAGGTTCATTGGGCCATTTTAGATACTCGAGAAGGTCGGCCAGGTAGCATATCGGCTAGCCTTACCACCAGCGTTATCGGCTGGTCATGACGTATTTCACATTTCTATGTTAAGGAAATACGTGTCAGACCCGACTCATGTCTTGAGTTATGAAGCCCTTGAACTACAACCAGACTTATCCTATGAAGAGCAACCTGTTCAGATTTTGGATAGAAATGAAAAAGTTCTTCGGAACAAGACTATTGCACTGGTTAAGGTGCTCTGGAGAAACAGTAAGGTGGAAGAAGCCACCTGGGAATTGGAGTTGGATATGAGAACTCAACATCCAGAGCTATTCAGGTTAGATTTCGAGGACAAAATCCTATTAACGGGGGGATAATTGTAATGATCGCTCTAGTAATGTGGATTAGTAAAGGCAATTAGCACTAATTTTTAGTATTTTATTATTATTTGTGAATTTATTTAATTCTGAATCCCAATATTTAGAAATAAATATTGGAGTTGTAATTTCTCAATTCTGGAGATTTTATTAAACTCTAGGGGTGTTATTTAGTTTATATGTGAAATATGTTATTTTTGTAATTTTTGCTCGGCGACAACGGAAAATGCGATGGATGGCTAGATTGATCACATGGGTAAGTTTAGAACCTTATTTCATAGTGGGAAATATTTTAGAAAAAATAAATTATCGGGATTGAGCGGGGTTATGGAATTTGACCATTTTACCCCTAGCTTTAGAAATACCCTAGTTTTAAGTCTAAAGGGCATTTTAGTCTTTTCCTTGGTGGGAGTAGGTGGCAGCCATGGGTGATGACACCTAGTTAATTTAATTATTGATTGGGAAATGAGGGATTACTTTGAAGAAAAGCAAAATTAAAAAAAAAAAAAAAAAAAAAAAAAAAAAAAAAAAAAAAAAAAAAGGGGGGAAATTGGAAAATTGAGTTGTTTCTTGAACTCTCTCTCTCTCTTTCGGCTGGGGCTAAGCAAGGGCAAAAATCAAAGTTTTCATCTTGTTTTTCTGGGATTAAGCTAAGATTCAAGGAGATTTCATCTAAGGTAAGCCCTAGAACCTTTAAAGATGTGATTTTAAGCTTTTTCTTTGGTTTGAATATATGAAATTGTTAAGTAGGGGCTGTTAAGGTTTGAATTCCCTAGGGTTCGAATTTTAGGGTCTTGTTGAGTTGATTTTAACTTCTTGCAGCTGGTTTTATTTAGTGTTGATGGTTTTATGCAATTTTAAGTTTAGAGTTTAAAGCTTTGGTCTTTAATGGAAAGTTGAGTATTGATGGTTTGTTCTGTGAAATTCTGGTTAGAAATGGTTGTTTATGCATTGTACAGGTACCCTGGAAAGTTTAGTTAAGTTTGGTTGAATTTTGAGTTCAAGGGGAGATTTTTTGGGTTCCCAGCACAGAACCGGAATTCCAATTCTGGGGGACCTGTGGCAACCGGTCGACCGGTTGGTGACCCAAAACTGGATTTCCGGTTGGGAACCGGTCTGCCTGTTGGGAGAATTTTCAGAACTCTAGTTTTGCCCAATTTTGAGATATTTAGGGTATTGCCATGAGGTTTATCGATAGGGAAACTTTTAGTTTCAAGTTTAAGTCCCGGAAAGTGATTTAGCGAGTCACTCATCTGTGTTACAATTATTGTGATTAGGGCATCCATCTAGCACGAGATTTCCGTTCAGGTCGGCCAGCACACTTGAATTCGGAAAACAGGTAAGAACTGTGTATAACGTATGATGTGATTATCTGAATGTGTGTATATGTGTTTGTATATGCATGCTTGAATTATGTTATGCACTACCAACACTTGTATGAATAAGTTATAGAGTGCGTTGGTATAGTGATTATTGACGTTGTGAGTACGATACAGTGATACCAACACGGGCACGGGAAAATACTAAGGTGTGTGGTACATCACTCAGTGTTACTCAGTGTTCGGGGTAAACCCTACCAACACTCGTACAGTGAGGTACGATGTGTATGTGGTATAGTGGTTGTACCCTAGTGTTGAACGTTCATACTCATCTGTTGAGCTCTGTAAATAGGTGTATGGGCGCCTATTTACAGGTCGGAAATTATATGGTATGTTATATGCATTTCTTACTGAGTCTGTTGACTCACGTCGCTTCCATGTGTAGGTAAAGGAAAGGCGAAGGCTGAACAGGAGTGAACCTGAGCTCGGGTGAGATTGTACATGTCAAGCAGCGCGACCTGGAGTGTTCGGTCTCGGGACATCTGGGAGTTGTATTTTGAAAGTCGCTGTGCGACCAGGAAATGGTGTATTTTGAAATATATATTTTAGAAAGTAAATTTTACAAAGTTTGAAAACGGGATCCCGGCACTTGTAAATATTTTATTATATTACAAAGTTTAGTATTTAATGCAAAAGTTTTAATTTGACACGTTTTTCGAGAAATTTCTTTGATTAGCAAAGATTGCACAATAATTGAAAAAGCACTGTAGCGTGCCTTAGCATTAGGGCGTTACAATAATCTTGTACTAATTTCAAAATTTGCTAACCATATCATATCTTTTTCAAATTTGTTATTTTTTAAAATATCTTTTATTAATTAAAATTATAAGATTAGGAATATGTTAGGTTTAACATTTTATCTTATTAGACATTTTTTTTAATATGATTATATTTTGGGAAAAATAACATGAAAAATTGAAAAATTGGTTAGTTTAGTTTGAATAGATATTTTACGGTTTCAAACCATAAATTTTTCAAACTTATTATTTTATTATTTTTTTAAAAAAAAAAATTCTAACCATGTAAAATATATTATTTTTCAATTAGTTTATTTATGTAACATTTAAATTTATTAAATTATAAGACTCAGAATCTAATAAAATATCTAAATTTAAAATTCAAGATATTATATTATATTATATTATTAGAAATTTTAAATAAATTTAAATATTGAATAAACTTGATATTTGAAAAATTGGTTAGATATTTTTGATTTTTTGTTAGAATTTAAGAAATTTAGGATTTTGTTGAATTTTGAATTTTTTCAAATATTCTCTAACAACCTAAATTTGAATTCTAGTTAAGATATTTATTTTAAAATTTAATTTTAAATTTTAAAATTGAGATATTTTAGCTTACTTTTCAGATATTCCAAATCAGTTAATTGTTTGTATTGTTTGATTATATTATTACGTATTCAAAATTTTTTTTACAAACCTATTATTTATTTGATCTAAATTGCTATGATTAACTTGTTGACAGATCCAATGATCTAATTTTAATCATAGTGCAATATAGATCTTATAAATAATTTGTAACAGGTAAATTTTGCAATTTCTTTCATCTGTGTAAACCTAGTAACATGATAGGGCCCATCCAAATCATTTGACCTGTGTGAGCCTATATGTTTGCTTTTGGGCTTAGATGCATATAGGAAGCCCATTTAAGCTTTACTAAGTAAATGGACTAGGTTGCTGAAATAAATTTTGACATAAGCAACTTTATTTAGGCCTAATTAGATTTGGGCTTATTCAATGAATAACAATTGCTTATTTAAAGGTTAAATTCCTCTCTTTTGGGCCTTGTGTGAGAGTTGGGGGCCAATAGAAGTGGGTACGACATACTGAACCCAGCTCCCCCTCACATGAACTACCCCAATTGTGAAGACACATTTGCCTTATTTAAATAATTGTATTAGGTTAATTATATTAGTCTAACCTAATTAAAATTGAATTAGCAACATAATTAACTTTTAAAATATATGAAATTTAATTTTTCATTTAATATTTTAAAGTTAATTTTAGAAAAACACTTAGTAAATGAAATTATTCTAGATAGTTATTTCTAGAACTAGTTATTTTTTTTTTCTAATATTTAATTAGGAAAATATCATAGATTGTGAAAATTAATTGTTTAATAATTAATTTTGGTACAATCTAAGTTAAGTATATTTTTCCTAGTATTAAATTAGAATTAATAATTAAAGTCTTCTCTATACTTAATTATTTATTTCTTGAATTTAATACATTTAATTAAATTGAAAATAAATATTTAAGTTGATTTTCATCATGATACTTAAATATTATTATTTTCATGTTATTTAGTTAAAACTGAAAATTATTTTAAGTTTGAAATCTTATTTCATATAACTTAAATTTGAATAATTTTCAAAGTATATTTTATTTTATTTTATTAATCTTTTTCCACAATTTCGAAATTGCATTTCTTAAATGCATTAATTTCGAATTTTATTTGAAAAATAGATTAAAGTTGTAAATTATTTATTTTAATTTTGGACCAACTTAAATCAATGATTTTTTTCATTTAGTGATTGATTAAAATAAATAAAATAAAATATATTTAATTAGAAAATGAATTAATTAGTCCATGGAAATCTAGATAGAAATTATGTGTTTTTGCTTGAAGTATTTTTCTAGTGTATTTAATTAAATAGAAAATTAATATTTAAGTAGATTTTCATCATCATACTTAAATATTTGAAATTTTTCTTATATATTTAATTAAATAGGAAAATTATATTTTTTGTTGTAAATTAATTTTATTAATTAATTTTGGGCCAACATTAAATTAGAGTAATTTTTCCAGGATTTATTTTTTATTTTATTTTAACATGCAATTTCGAAAATTGTATTCTTAAATACTTTAATTTTTCGAAATGCAATATATATTTATAGAAAATTAAATTTGAGTTGTAAATTAATTTAAATTAATTTTGTAACAACTTAAATTGAATATTTTTCTAAATATTTATTGGAAATTATTACTAAGATGGAAATAATTCATGTTATTTTCATATCCATCTAAGTAAAATTTATAAATATTAAATTAAAATTTATATTTAGAATTTTTCATTCTAAATTGGAAATTTTAATTAAATAACTATATGTTTAAAATAAATAGATTAAAAAAAGTATCAAAGAAAATACAACTCTCTTTAATGAATGGTAGCTTTGACTCTCGCCTAAACGGGACACTGATATCAGTTTGTTGAAGACCTTGAAAATTATTTAGGATTGTATGTTATAGTATTTTCACTTATCATTCCTACTTGCTATGTGATTAATAATTTCTGAATTGTGTATGAATTTATATTGAACCATGTTATTTTCTGTTATTAAATTGTAGTTTAATTTCGAATCTTCATTGTTGGTCTAACTTGGTTTGTTTATCTAATGAGATAAATCCCTAATGGATTTTCACCATTAGACATACATAATAATGTTAGATCTCAAAAGATAAATATTGTATATGCAACATCTCGTTCTTCATCAATTGATGACACCTTACACATGTATTTTTACAATATGAAACAAGAAGATTGTATAAATAAGATTACTTTGTCTTTCGCTAATCGAAGCATCGTTGGATTCTTATTTAAACAACGAAATTATCCTAATTCCACTTAGCTTATTCATTTCGAATTAGCTCAATAACATATCATTGGATGAATGGTCTATAAATCATTTCATGTCATTCTATTTTCTCTTAAGAAATTAAATGACGCATATGATTATACTCTCGAAATTCTATTCCACAATGATATAGGTCCTCAATCTTAGAAATCTCCTACTTGTTAGGCAAATCTGACTTAGAGTTTAAATTAGTAGTGGTGGTCCAAGAAAGAATTACTCATTATATTTGGTATAAATTTAAGTCTTTGACTTTAATTTTAGATTCCAAACAGAAATATTCTTCTATTTCTAATTCCAGAATACAATACAGTTACACTTTCACAAGTGTTTAATAACCATTTTCTATTAATGGATTCAAACTGTATGGAAAATGAGTTTAGTATTCTGTGACCAGGATCCACTTGCACTATTCTAAGAACTCTTTGATGTAACTAACCCTAAGTCATCAAAAAGACACACCCACACATTTTTAATCTATGGCATTTGTATCTTGATCATAGTGGTATTGACAAGATCAATCTCTGCAAAGAGTTAATATGCCTATATCCACTGAAAGCAAGTTCATCTCATTCGCAGATGGATGTACATTCAGGGGTGGATATGAGTTTTTCGTTGTATTCTTAAAACGATCACTCTAGATTATACCTTAAGCAAAGAAATTTGAAATGTTTGAAAAATTTCTGAATTTCTAGCAATGGTGATAAACCATTAAGGTAAGTGGTTAAAGATCTTGCGAACTGATAGTGGTGGAGAAATAGTTAGTAGATATGCAGTTCAAAGATCATTAAATTGATTTTTGAATTATATCCAAACTTACCTCCCCAGAAATTTCGATTTGCATATTGATGATTAGTTACTAGTCGTTGCCTAAGTCTTTCTATGGTAATACAATTTCAGAATGATGTAATGGTTGTATACTTAATGTAAATCATTACTAGATTCATGGATGACCTAATTAAAATCTTAAGAAAAGCTAGAACTGTTAACCGTGGTTTGTTAGCTATTCTAAGTGATAAGGGGTGGACCATCCCATAGTCAATAGATAAGAAAGTGTTTGTTTAAACAAATACTACTTTTCTAAGAAAATGACTAAGTCTGAAAAGTAGCAAATAAAGGAGATATTTTTTCTTGATTCCATAAGTGTTCTATCATCTTATTTGACATATGATGATCCCACTGCCTCTGTTGTCTTGTCACAACCGAAGAGGTCAATACCATTTAGTTTTCTTAGACATAATTCACGGTACCTTGTCGTAGTGGGAGAGTTTCTAAGAACTTCACTTCTTATGACTTGGAAGACTCTAGTGATTAAAATCCACTGTGAGTTTAAACAAGTAATGGATTGTCAAGATAAGAAACTAACAAGAAAAGCCAAGAGAACTATGGTTTAATCCATTCGCATGGAGTAACCTAAATTTTTCTATTACAAGGACATAAAAGGAAACTTTTGTTAATAAGTCTATTCAATGGACTTAACAAAACTTCATGTTCCTAGTATTATAGGTTTGAGTTTATCTAAACCTATGGCTTATGGTATACCTGGTAATTACTTACTCTAATACAAGCAACTTACTTTAGTAAGATGCTGAAGCATTTTCTTTCTAATGGCAATCTATAGAAGCTTCTCGACTTCTAGGCATAGTTTTTATTTATCTAAGGAAAAGTCTCAACTATTCCAGAAAAGATAAAGCCATGAAAGAATTTCTTATATCAACAATGAGAGGTCTCAGATATGCTTTAGTATGCCTTAGACTAGACACCTACTGTTGAGTGGGAGTAATGAGTAGGTATCAGATTAATCCAGGAGAGGAACATTGGAAGACAATCAAGTAAATCTTAAGATTAAGAAGAGGAACTATATGTTAGTCAATAAGGGTGTGTTTAAAACTCTTAGACTACACCACATCAGATTTCAAGACTTGTCTTTGTGTTAGAAAGTCTGCTGATAAGATGGTGATTACTCTGGGGGTGGAATAGTAATTTTTGAGAAGTGTAAAAACCTATCTGAAGTCTCTAGGTCTACCAGAAAGGGACTGAATGTTAAAGTTGCAGGAAAGGTACTTATTCAGTCTAAAGAAAGTTCTATACATTTTTGGCACCATTACAAATTGCCTTAACTACTAGTGTTACTTCCTGAATAACCAAGAAGTAGTTGCCAAAGGTATAGAATCCAGTATCCCAAGAGAGTAGACATATAGAGAGGAATTTCACATTATCAATGATTTTGTGATTAAGGAAGAGTAATAGTGGAGGAAAGGTTGTGGTTAATTCAACCTTTCAGATCCTATTACAAGGAGTTTACTGTAGGAAATTATTTTACCAGGATCTAGATTTACTAACAAGTATGTTTGATTAACATCCTAATATGAATTCTAAAACAATGAAAATAAACACATATAAAGTTTAAAAAACCTTACAGTGGGTGCAGCGGAATAATATGACTCCTTCCATTCAGATCTCTAGCCCTTGATTCCTTTCTTTAGCAGAGCATAATCAAGATCTGAATATGGATCTTCTTTTCTCCTTCTTTGATGGTTGAATTTCCATAGTATTACATACTATGATTGAGGTACCACTTGATGTGTGTGGGCACTACTCATTCACTCATGGGTTTCGAAATAGAAGAGAAGAAAAGAGAGAGAAAGTGGCGTGTGGCTTTTCTCTGAAGGAAACAATGTGTGAAGTTGTGTGTCTGTTTCCTGAAGCCAACACTTTCTATTTATAGAAAACCCTCTAGGTTTAGGTTAGAATTATATGGCACTAAAATAATGTAAAAATAAAATAAAATGGTAAAGGCCTATGCATAGTGGGCAGCCCAGAATAGGAAATTGGGCCTCACTTTGCAACTTTCCCATTTTGTTATTTTTCATTCCCATTTTCTCAAAAATGTCAATTTTCCAATTTAACCATTCAAATGCCAATTCTAATTATTTAATAACTTAAAAACAATTATTAAATAATATTTCCATTTAATATATTCATTAATTTAGACATATAAAGTCTCTTAATCAATAAATAAACCTAGAATCTCTTTTCTTTACAATTTCACCCTTGCTTAGTGAAAATTCATAAAGTAGACATAGTCTAACTTTTAGAATTATAATTGATTAATCAAAATCAAATAAATGAGTCTTACAAGCAGTATGGTCTTAACTAGTATGGGGACCATGGGTCTATATAACCGAGCTTCCAATAAGTAGACACGTCTAACTTATTAATTCCTCATTTAATCCACACTTAGAACTTGGAATTGCACTCTCAGTCATATAGAACGCTCTATATGTTCCATGATATAGACACGTCATTAGTTATCCCTTGTTATAACCCTAATGTGATCAATGATCCTCTATATAGATGATTTACACTGTAAAGGGATTAAATTACCGTAACACCCTACAATGTATTTTATCCTTAAAATACTTAACCCTGTATAAATGATATTTCAGCTAAGTGAAATGAGATCTCCACCATTTATTTTCGTTTGGTTAAGCTCGAAGGAAATCGTCCTTTACTTTCTATTCGCCAGATAGAAGCTATAGATTCCATATTTATGTTAGCGCTCCCACTCAATTGTAATACCGTGTTCCCAAAATGTACGTATCACCCTGGCCCAAAAGTAGGCTTAACTAACATATCAAAGAACACGGATAACACTCTTGAGATTGAAACTAACCATATCAGGATTAAGATCATTTGATCTAGGATCAACAGGTGATATTGAATTGAATAGATATTACGGTAAGTTTTAATATATCTAATCAAAGTTCAATATCGATCCCTTCCGATGTATACTCCATACATCCGATACTGGTAAACTTTGCCAATGTCCTGGAAAGAACATAACACTTTTCTAAGGTGTAAGAATACCTATCGCTGATTATACCATGTCAGTCTAAATCCAGTGTTCTGACAAATCAGGGAATAAAACTTTTGAACATATAATTAAGATTATATTCCACTGTGCTGACAACACTATAATCTTTAACCCACTCATATGTTATGGACTTAAAAAGAATTCATACATTATATACATATAATCATGAAATAAATCATTTGAACCATGCAACATAAAATGTTATTTCTGATCTTTATTAATAAGTAAATCCGATTATATTGAAATGAGTTTTATTTAGGGCATAAAACCCAACAAACTCCCACTTGCACTAATATAAAACAAAATGTGCATTTCAAATAATCATTAACAACTTGATATACCAATCAAGTGTAATAGTAGTAAACTTCTCGTAATAGGATTTGACAGGTTGAATTAAACACAACCTCTTCTCCACCATTACTCTTCCTTAATAACAAAATCCTTGATAATGTGAAATTCCTCTCTATATGTCTACTCTCTTGGGCTACTGGATTCTATACTTTTGGCAACTACTTCTTGGTTATTCAGGAAGTAACCCTAGTAGTTAAGGCAAGTTGGAACAGTGCCACAAATGTATAGAACTTTCCTTAGACTGAATAAGTACCTTTCCTGCAACTTTAACATTCAGTCTCTATCTGGTAGACTAAGAGATTTCAGATAGGTTTTTACACTTCTCCAAAATCACTACTCCACCCCCAAAGTAATCACCATCTCATCAACAGACTTTCTAGCACACAGGAAAGTCTCGAAATCTGATATGGTGTAGTCTAAGAGTTTCAAAAACACCCTTATTGACTAACATATAGTTCCTCTTCTTAATCTTAAAATTTACTTGATTGTCTTCCAATGTTCTTCTCCTGGATTAATCTGATACCTACTCATTACTCCCACTCAACAGTAGGTGTCTGGTCTAAGGCATACTAAAGCATATCTGAGACCTCTCACTGCTGATTTAAGAAATTCATTCATGGCTTTATCTTCTCTGGAATAGTTGAGACTTTTCCTTATATAAATAAAATCTATATCTAAGAAGTTGTGAAGCTTCTATAGATTGCCATTGGAAAGAAAATGCTCCAGCATCTTATGCTTGCATTAGAGTAAGTAATTACTAGGTATACGACAAGCCATAGGTTTAGATAAACTCAAACCTATAATACTAGGAACAGGAAGTTTTGTTAAGTCCATTGAATAGACTTATGAACAAAAATTTCATTTCATGTCCTTATAATAGAAAACTTTAGGTTACTCCATGTGAATGGATCAAACCATAGTTCTATTGGCTTTCTTCTTAGTTTCTTATCATGACAATCCATTACTTGTTTAAACTCACAATGGATTTTAATCACTAGTATCTTCCAAGTCATGAGAAGGTAAAGTTCCTTGAAACTCTCACACTACGACAAGGTACCGTGAATTATGTCTAAGAAAACTAAATGGTATTGACCTCTTTGGTTGTATTAAGACAACAGAGGCAGTGGGATCATCATATGTCAAATAAGATGATAGAACACTTATGGAATCAAGAAAAAATATCTCCTTTATTTGCTACTTTTCAGACTTAGTCATTTTCTTAGAAAAGTAGTATTTGTTTAAACAAACACTTTCTTGTCTAATGACCATGGGATGATCCACCCCTAATCACTTAGAATAGCTAACAAACATGCAAACCAGGGTTAGCAGTTCTAGCTTTTCTTAAGATTTCGATTAGGTCATCCATGAATCTAGTAATGATTTACATTAAGTATACAACCATTGCATCATTCTGAAATTTTATTTCCATAGAAGGATTTAGGCAACGACTAGTAACTAATCCTCAATATGCAACTCGAATTTCTGGGGAGGTAAGTTTGGATATAATTCAAAATCAAATAAATGATCTTTGAACTGCATATCTACTAACTTTTTCTCCACCCCTATCAGTTCGCAAGATCTTTAACCACTTACCATTGCTAGAAATTCATGAAAATTTTCAAACATTTCAAATTTCTTTTGCATAAGGTAAAATCTAGAGTGATCGTTTTAAAAATACAACGAAAAATCATATCCACCCCTGAATGTACATCCATCTGCGAATGAGATGAACTTACTTTCAGTGGATATAGGCATATTAACTCTTTGCAGAGAATGATCTTGTCAAAACCACTATGAACAAGATACAAATGCCATAGATTTATAAAATGTGGTTGCATCTTTTGATGACTTAAGTTTAGTTACATCAAAGAGTTCTTAGAATAGTGCAAGTGGATTCTGGTCACAGAATACTAAACTCATACAGTTTAAATCCATTGAAAGAAAATGGTTATGAAACACTTGTGAAAGTGTAACTGTATAATGAGTAATTCTTTCTTGGACCACCACTACTAATCTAACTCTATGATTTGCCTATACAAGCAGGAGATTTCTAAGATTGAGGATTTATATCATTTTGGGATAGAATTCCGGGAATACAATCAAGTTCTTCATTTAATTTCTTAAGAGAAAATATAAAATAACAAGAAATGATTTATAGACCATTCATCCAATGATATGTTATTAATCTGATTCGAAATGAATAAGCTAAGAGGAATTAGGATAATTTCGTTTTAAATAAGAATCCAACGATGCTCCGATTAGCAAGAGTCGAAGTAATCTTATTTATAACATGGTTCAATACAAATTCATACACAATTCAGAAATTATGAAGCATATAGCAAGTAGGAATGACAAGTGAAAATACTAAAACATACAATCCTAAATAATTTCTAAGGTTTTCAACAAACTGATATCAGTGTCCCGTTTAGGCGAGAGTCAAAGCTACCATCCATTGAATAGAGTTGTCAGCTCATCTAAAATGATCAACATTCTAGCAAGCTTTTATTCGATCAAGATTGGAATCCGCGTTGTCCCGTTTAGGCGAGAGTCAAGGCTATTCTATCTTATGAGCTTCCACCATTATTTCATATTATTGCAAGTCTTATACAGTCGCCACCATTAGGGTGATCAAAACTATATAAAAAACTTACAAGATTACTTATCTTTCGAGATTAAACGGTGCTAACTTGCTAATGAACGTTCCTCCATTAGGGAGGATTACTCACTTAAACAATAGCTATGTAAAACCAACAATGGAGATCGAATATCCTTATAATAAAGCTCATTATTTAATGAAGGTTGTATTTTCTCCTACTATTTATTTTAATCAATTTATTTTAAATATATATTTATTTAATTAAAATTTCCAATTTAGAATGAAAAATTCTAAATATAAATTTTAATGTAATATTTATAAATTACACTTAGATGGATATGAAAATAACGTGAATTATTTCCATCTTAGTAATAATTTCCATAAATATTTAGAAAATTATTCAATTTAAGTTGTTTCAAAATTAATTTAAATTAATTTACAACTCAAATTTAATTTTCTATAAATATATATTGCATTTCGAAAAAAATGAAGTGTATAAGAACACAACTTTCGAAAATGCTTTAAAATAAAATAAAAATAAATCCTGGAAAATTACTCAAATTTTATGTTGGCCCAAAATTAATAAAAATTAATTTTCAACAAAAAATATAATTTTCCTATTTAATTAAATATCTAAGAAAAATTTCAAATATTTAAGTATCATGATAAAGAATCAACTTAAATATTAATTTTCTATTTAATTAAATACACTAGAAAAATACTTCAAGCAAAATTAGATAATATCTATCTAGACTTTCATAGACTAATTAATTCAATTTCTAATTATAATATATTTTAGTTCATTTATTTTAATTAATCATTAAATGAAAAAATTATTGATTTAAGTTGGTCCAAAATTAAATAAATAATTTTCAACTTTAATCTATTTTTCCAATAAAATTCGAAATTTCTACATTAAAGAAATGTAATTTCGAAATTTTGGGAAATGATTAATAAAATAAAATAAAATATATTTTGAAAATTATTCAGCTTTAAGTTATTCTGAAATGAGATTCCAAACTTAAGATAATTTTCAACTTTAATTAAATAACATGAAAATAACAATATTTAAGTATCATGATGAAAATCAACTTAGATATTGAAATTTTTAATTTAATTAAATGCATTAAATTCAAGAAATAAATAATTAAGTATAGAGGAAACTTAATTATTAATTCTAGTTTAATACTAGGAAAATATACTAAACTTAGATTGTACCAAAATTAATTATGAAACAATTAATTTCACAATCTATGATATTTTCCTAATTAATATTAGAAATAATAATTAGTACTAGAAATAACTATCTAGAATATATCATTAACTAAGTGTTTTTCTAAAATTAACTTTAAAATATTAAATGAAAAATAAAATTCATATATTTTAAAAGTTAATTATGTTGCTAATTCAATTTTAATTAGGTTAGACTAATATAATTAACCTAATACAATTATTTAAATAAGGCAAATGTGCCTTCACAATTGGGGTAGTTCATGTGAGGGGGAACTGGGTTCAGTATGTCGTACCCATTTCTATTGGCCCCCAACTCTCACACAAGGCCCAAAAGAGAGAAATTTAACCTTTAAATAAATAATTGTTATTCATTGAATAAGCCCAAACCTAATTGGGCCTAAATAAAATTACTTATGTCAAATTTTATTTTAGCAACCTAGTTCATTTACTTAGTAAAAACTTAAATGGGCTTCCTATATGCATCTAAGCCCAATAGCAAACATATAGGCTCACACAGGTCAAATGATTTGGATGGGCCCTATCATGTTACTAGGTTTACACAGATGAAAGAAGTACAAAATTTACCTGTTACAAATTATTTATAAGATCTATCGTCAATTGGACTATGATTAAAATCAGATCATTGGATCTGTCAACAAGTTAATCATAGCAATTTAAATCAGATAAATAATAGGTTTGTTAAAAAAAATTTGAATAAACAATATTAATAAACAAACATTGTCCATGTAATAGATGTGAAAATAAGATATTAATATAATTAAATTATTATTCTTAAACTAACCAAATAAAGGAAACTAATTTTAAAATATCTAGGTTTATTTGAATTAAATATCAAATAAGATCAATGATTTGAAAGGAAAGAATCTTCAATATCACTTTCAGATCTTATAATTTAATAAAATTAAAGTAATGAAATAAACCAATTTTAAAATAGATTTGGTTAGATAATTATTATTTTAGGAATAAAATAATAAATGAATAATAATTACCATAATTATATGTCAAAATATCTCAAATTAAGCAATATTCAAATCTCTACAAAAAAATATCTATGTTATTTAAATATTTAAGATATGATTTATAAATTTCCAATAAGAAAAAAAATGATATATATAGAAAAATATCATTTGTAAACTTATAATTTATAAATAAATTAAATATTTAACAAAATAACAAATTTTGAATTTGAAAAAATTATGGTAAGTATATCTATAAAAATATCTATGTTAATTTCAAATTTATTAATTATTTAATTTGTCATATAAGATAATTTTAATATAATATTTTAAATAAAAAGACAAAGTTATCTTTAAATTCAAAATATGTCAAATATCAAAATATGTAATCTTATAATTAAATAATAAATAAATATTAAAGAAGTTAACAAATTTTTAAATCTGACCATAATAGGAAATATTTAAAAAAAAAAAAAAAGGAAATATTTAAAATTTGGTAATATTTAAAATTGAAAATATTTCAAATTGGAAAAATCTAAAATTGGAAATATCAGATTTTGGGAAACAATCCGGATAGACTGCATCCAGCAGCATGATTTCAAATCTTCCAAAATTCGTATCTTTCTCAATTTTTATCGGAATCGAGTTCCGTAAAAAGAAAAATTGCTCAATTTTTCACAAGGAATCCATATCAAATATTTTCAAAAATTGAAAAAATATTTGTCATGGAAAAAATTCATACAACACAAACTTTCATCACATAAACACATAAACCAACATGAAACCATCCAAATCAACACAAAACATACAAATCATCGTTTTAATTCATATTACATGAAAGTAAATCATTACCATGGCTCTGGTGCCAGTTGTTGGAAATTATTTTACCAAGATCTAGATTTACTAACAAGTATGTTTGATTAACATCCTAATATGAATTCTAAAACAATGAAAATAAACACATATAAAGTTTAGAAAACCTTATAGTGGGTGCAGCGGAATAATATGACTCCTTCCATTCAGATCTCTAGCCCTTGATTCCTTTCTGTAGCATAGCATAATCAAGATCTGAATCTGGATCTTCTTTTCTCCTTCTTTGATGGTTGAATTTCCATAGTCTTACATACTATGATTGAGGTACCACTTGATGTGTGTGGGCACTACTCATTCACTCATGGGTTTCGAAATAGAAGAGAAGAAAAGAGAGAGAAATTGGCGTGTGGCTTTTCTCTGAAGGAAACAATGTGTGAAGTTGTGTGTTTGTTTCCTGAAGCCAGCACTTTCTATTTATAGAAAACCCTCTAGGTTTAGGTTAGAATTGTATGGCATTAAAATAATGTAAAAATAAGATAAAATGGTAAAGGCCTATGCATAGTGGGCGGCCCAGAATAGGAAATTGGGCATCACTTTGCAACTTTCTCATTTTGTTATTTTTTATTCCTATTTTCTCAAAAATGCAAATTTTCCAATTTAACCATTCAAATGCCAATTCTAATTATTTAACAACTCAAAAACAATTATTAAATAATATTTCCATTTAATATATTTATTAATTTAGACATATAAAGTCTCTTAATAAATAAATAAACCTAGAATCTCTTTTCTTTACAATTTCACCCTTGCTTAGTAAAAATTCATAAAGTAGACATAGTCTAACTTTTAGAATTATAATTGATTAATCAAAATCAATTAACTGAGTCTTACAAGCAGTATGGTCTCAACTAGTATGGGGACCATGGGTCTATATAACCGAGCTTCCAATAAGTTGAACCGAATTTACTAAGTAAATTCTCTAACTTATTAATTCCTCATTGAATCAACACTTAGAACTTGGAATTGCACTCTCAATCATATAGAACGCTCTATATGCTCCATGATATAGACACGTCATTGGTTATCCATTGTTATAACCCTAATGTGATCAATGATCCTCTATATATATGATTTACACTGTAAAGGGATTAAATTACCGTAACACCCTACAATGTATTTTATCCTTAGAACACTTAACCCTGTATAAATGATATTTCAGCTAAGTGAAATGAGATCTCCACCATTTATTTTCGTTTGGTTAAGCTCGAAGGAAATCATCCTTTACTTTCTATTCGCCAGATAGAAGCTATAGATTCCATATTTATGTTAGCGCTCCCACTCAATTGTACTACCGTGTTCCCAAAATGTACGTATCACCCTGGCCCAAAAGTAGGCTTAACTAACAAATCAAAGAACACGGATAACACTCTTGAGATTGAACCTAACCATATCAGGATTAAGATCATTTGATCTAGGATCAACAGGTGATATTGAATTGAATAGATATTACGGTAAGTTTTAATATATCTAATCAAAGTTCAATATCGGTCCCTTCCGATGTATACTCCATACATCTGATACTGGTAAACTTTGCCAATGTCCTGGAAAGAACATAACACTTTTCCAAGGTGTAAGAATACCTATCGCTGATTATACCATGTCAGTCTAAATCCAGTGTTCTGACAAATCAGGGAATAAAACTTTTGAACATATAATTAAGATTATATTCCACTGTGCTGACAACACTATAATCTTTAACCAACTCATATGTTCTGGACTTAAAAAGAATTCATACATTATATACATATAATCATGAAATAAATCATGTGAATCATGCAACATAAAATGTTATTTCTGATCTTTATTAATAAGTAAATCTGATTATATTGAAATGAGTTTTATTTAGGGCATAAAACCCAACATTTACTACTACTACACTTCATTTGTATATCAAGGTGTTGAGATTATTTGAAATGCACATTTTGTTTTATGTTAGTGCAAGTGGGAGTTTGTTGGGTTTTATGCCCTAAATAAAACTCATTTCAATATAATCAGATTTACTTATTAATATAGATCAGAAATAACATTTAATGTTGCATGGTTCACATGATTTATTTCATGATTATATGTACATAATGTATGAATTCTATTTAAGTCCAGAACATATCAATTTGTTAATGATTATAGTGTTGTCAACACAGCGGAATATAATCTTAATTATATGTTCGAAAGTTTATTCCGTGATTTGTCATAACACTGGATTTAGACTTACATGGTATAATCAGCGATAGGTATTCTTACACCTTCGATGAGTGTTATGTCCTTTCCAGGACATTGGCAAAGTTTACCAGCATCGGATGTATGGAGTATACATCGGAAGGGATCGATATTGAACTTTGATTAGATATATTAGAATTTACCGTAATATCTATTCAATTCAATATCACCTGTTGATCCTAGATCAAATAATCTTAATCCTCATATGATTAGGTTCAATCTCAAGAGTGTTATTCATGTTCTTTGATTTGTTAGTTAAGCCTACTTTTGGGTTAGGGTGATACGTACATTTTGGGAACACGTGCAATTGAGTGGGAGCGCTAACATAAATATGGAATCTATAGCTTCTATCTGGCGAATAGAAAGTAAAGGATGATTTCCTTCGAGCTTAAGCAAACGAAAATAAATGGTGGAGATCTCATTTCACTTAGCTGAAATATCATTTATACAGGGTTAAGTGTTTTATGGATAAAATACATTGTAGGGTGTTACGGTAATTTAATCCCTTTACAGTGTAAATCATCTATATAGAAGATCATTGATCACATTAGGGTTATAACAATGGATAACTAATGACATGTCTATATCGTGAAACATATAGAGCGTTCTATATACTGAGAGTGCAATTCTAAGTTCTATGCGTGGATTCAACGAAGAATTAATAAGTGAGTGAATTTAAGATATAAATTCTTGATCTGCTTATTGGAAGCTCGGATATATAGACCCATGGTCCCCATACTAGTTGAGACCATACTGCTTGTAAGACTCAGTTAATTGATTTAGATTAATCAATTATAATTCTAAAGTTAGACTATGTCTAGTTTATAAATTTTCACTAAGCAAGGGCGAAATTGTAAAGAAAAGAGATTCTAGGTTTATTTATTAATTAAGAGACTTTATATGTCTAATTAATAAATATATTAAATGACAATATTATTTAATAATTAATTTTTAGTTATTAAATAATTAGAATTGGCATTTAAATGGTTGAATTTGAAAATTGGCATTTTTGAGAAAATGAGATGCAGAAATGATAAAACAGCAAAATTGCATAAGTGAGGCCCATTATCCAAGGCCCATGGCCGGCCACACTTTATGGGTTTTATCATTTATTTTTTCATTATTTTAATGCCAAATAATTCTAACCTAAACCTAGGTGGTTACATATAAATAGATAGTGATGGCTCTCATTCACACTTGAACTTCTGTTAGATGAAAACTAAACCTCTATCTTTTCTTTATAGGCCGAACCTCTTCCCTTCTCTTTTCTTTTCTAAATTTTCGAAATCCTTGAGTGAATGAGTGAGTGCCCACACACATCAAGTGGTATCTCAATCATAGTGTGTAAGACTGTGGAAAACCATCCAACAAGAAGGAGAATCAGCATCAAAGGAAGGAGAGAAAGAGATCCAGGTTCAGATATTGATAATGCTCTGCTACAGAAAGGAATCAAGGGCTAGATATCTGAACGGATGGAGTCATTACATTCCGCTGCACCCAATGTAAGGTTTCCTAAACTTTATATGTGTTTATTTCATTGTTTTAGAATTCATATTAGGATGTTAATGAAACATATTTGTTAGTAAATCTAGATCCTGGTAAAATATATCCAACAGTGTCCTCTTTTGAAATGATAGACGAATTTCGAGTATAGCGGAAACATATTTTGAGGAATGAAGATGTTGTTGAGCTTTCTTATGGTGATTCCGAAGCTTTGGTTTTCTGATCAAATGTGCTCAATGGATTTTAGTTTTTTACAGCTTCAATCATGATCTTCGATGATTAGCAAAATGATTTTGTGTTGATCGACTGTTTTTTCGTGAAAGATTGCATCAATCGATTTGAGATATTTTAGAACTTGGTAATGTTTGATCGATGTGAGATTTTTGCAGATATAGATGTTAAATCATGGATAGTTTGATTATCGGTTGCCTTTTCTAGTTCGATTATTGAAATCAGAGTTTATGATAAGCTTTTGTTCCATTTTCATGGAGCTTCGAATGTGGAGTTGCAGAGCTCTAATGAAGGTTGTGAATATTGCTTCTGATTTTTTCCTAGTGTGATAGATGTGTATTTATATAAGTTACAAAGGGTATGTACTACGCATCCATTATTTTAATTTTTTCAAAAATAATTGAGTTGTTGAAGTCAGTGGTTTCATCACCTGGAGAAAATGGTGGTTTCTTGAAATCACGTATATTAATTTCCATTTTTGGTAGGAGCAAAAACAGTATTTGCTACAATTAAATACCGAACGATATATACCTAAATTTGTTAGATTTTAGGTATATTAGTAAGCATTGCCCTTTAATTTATACATTATATTATTTATAACAGAGTCTCGTTTCGGCCATGAGGCACTTGTTCGTTCTACTGTAGGGATGTATTTTGTGTGAGGTTGCTGAGGTTGCTTTAGTTTGTTTATTCTTACATTTTATTGATGCACTCATTTTTCTTCTCTTATAAGTCTTCTGTTGTTGATCACCATTTGGGTACCTCTTGCACTAATCAACCGCCCAATTAGCCATGTAGAACAACTAATGTTTAAAGCTCAATTATATGCATAATTCGGTGAAATTTTTTAACAACGGCATGATTGAAACTAGCAATAACACATTGACAAATCTTATTTATTGTAGATCATATAAAGTCTAGCTTTAAACAAATTAGGAAACTGGAATTATAATTAAGAATACAATTCTAGTTCGTCAATGTCTGCCGTTCTAATAATAATAAGGAAAAAAACATTTGAAGTGATCTAATATGAACAATATACAAATAAAATTTAAGCTAATTAGGATTTTTGCTCCTAGGACTTGACATGTACCAAATCATGCCCCCTGAACTTTTAGTCATTGAAAATGCCCCTGAATTATTGGGATTGTTGGATTTAAGGATTTTTTTTTCTAATTTTAGTAAAAAAGTCTAACATGAATGAAATTTCAGGGGGCATAATTTAGTGCATGTCAAAGTTCGAAGGGCATGATTTGGTAGATATCAAAGTCTGGGGAACATGTTTTAGTACATAAACAATCATTGAAATACTAAAATTGAATAAAATTAGACAAAAGTCCTTAAATCCAACAATCTCAATAGTTTAGGGGACATTTTCAATGACCTTAAAAGTTCAAGGAGAATGATTTGGTACATGTCAAAGTGCAAAAATCCTAATCAGCCTAAAATTTATTCCGTATACATTGTCCAATGCCAAAGCTCGTGCATGAATAAAAAGCAAATACAAGAAGAAATATCTGGAAGCTATATTTACTATATACACTACTTCATTTGCACAACCAACTAGTGAACAAAACTTAATAACAACCAGAAGACAACGAAGCTTATCTAGACCAATATAGTGAAAGGACATCTGATCTGTGATTATAATATACAATACTTTTACAATCTACTACTGATTGAAGCCCACCCACAGAGAAATTTTAAAAAGAAAATAAAAGAAAGAAAGGCATTACCGATGGAAATCTTAATAGGAATTTGGTGTTGTAGAGTTGCTACCATATTTGTCGTTACCAACCGAATCTGGTGAAAGCGGGGGAGGCAAGTTTTTCAAAAGCCCGATATCATCAGATCTAATGTCCACAACTTCTGCCCTTTGTATTACAAACGCTTCATTCTTGATTGCTTTCAGAGCAGCCACCACTTCATCCATGGATGGCCTCATATCTTTGTCCTGCTGCAAACACCGAAAGGCCAATTCTGCCACTGCTGTTGTCATTTTCCTTACGGTGAAGTCTTTGTCGAACCCGAGTGAAGGATCAATCAACTCATTCACTGCATGATTTTGAATCCTTGTAATAGCCATGCTAGCCAAATTGATATCATGCCTGTGTCGGTTGGTATCCACTGCTTGTAATGATGAAATAAGCTCAGCCAACACAACTCCAAAGCTATAGACATCACTCTTGTCTGTTAGTTGGTAGCATTGGTAGTATTCAGGGTCAACATAGCCAGGAGTACCTTGTGGAGCAGTTGAGACATGAGTCACATCAGTGGGGAACAATCTTGAGAGACCAAAATCGGCCACTTTCACTCGGAATTCGTTGTCGAGGAGAATGTTGTTGGTTTTAACATCGCGGTGTATAATGTCTGAGCGATGGAGGTAGGCTAGAGCATCGGCTGTCTCTATGGCTACGCTAAGCCGAACTGGCCAACTCATCACACTAGATGTTGATTGTTTCCCATGAAGATGATCAGCAACTGTACCATTTGGGATAAATTCGTAAACCAAGAGGAGTTCTCTGCTTCGTCTTGAAGTGCATCCGTACAACTTCACAAGGTTCTTGTGTTCTAAACGAGTCAGGATCTCAACTTCATTCATGAACTGCTCTACACGCTTGAAATTGTTTTCATAAAGGCGCTTTACCGCAACCTCACGGCCATCACCGAGCTTTCCTGTAAAAATTGAAAAACTCTACAAGATTATTACAAAAAAAAAAAAAAAAAAAAAAAAAAGAGAGAAAAAAAAATGCAGTTACCAATTAATATTTAAAATAATAATTACAATTAGTATTTTGGATAATAATTATTATTCAAAAGTAGGCAGGCATTGGGCTTATTGAGAGTGTTATATCTTAAATACCATAGTAAACAGTGCCAAAGCCTCCTTCTCCAAGTTCTTTGGAAGGGTCAAAGTTATCAGTGGCTTCCTCCAGTTCAGTGTAACTAAAGACCTGAGTTCCGAAGTACGTACTGCCCTTTTCAATGTCAGATTTAGAGAAGGAATAAGAATCAGTGGGGGTGCTTCGAGAGAAATTAGTTGAGGAATTTATGAGGCTCTTGCTTGATGGGGTTTCGGAAATGTCTTTGCTCTTGGTTATAGCCCCTTGTCTCTTCCTTCTTTGTATGAAGTAATAAGCAAAACCTCCAATAAATATCCCAAGGATGCATGCACCAGCTATTGAAAGGCCTGCAGTTGAAACAGAAAGATTGCTCAGATATTTTTTTTTTTCTTTATTAAGACACAAAGCAGTGATGTGATGTAGAATTGATATATACAATCATGAAAGTATTACCTACAACTTTTGGAGTCTGCTCCTTCGATCCTGTGAAACGGAAGACATGTTAGTTAAGTCATATATAATCGCGTCAAGTAGTATATGTTACATATAGAAGAATTTTAGGTAAATAAACTAGAAAGAGATGGATGAAAAGTTAGATACTTCGTTCTGTCTCTCATTTATTTTTCTTCCATTTATCCTTTGAAAGATAAATATCTAACGAGCATCCTAAAGGCCTCGTTACATATTTAAAGTAATTAAATATAAACAAGTATCCAAAGGCCACAATTTCCCAATAAAGGAAAGAATATCGATGAGCTTAGCTGATTCAATCAACCAAAGCAAGATAAAGGGAGTAAAATTATGGATATCAAAAGTTTAGGATTTAAAAAATTATCAAAAATTCGACTAAGTAATCATTGAAATTTTTCTTTCACAATCAAATGATTGTTAATCACTAATGTATGACTGACAAGGTCAAATAACTACATTAGTAAGGTATCATGAATTCAAATGGAAACTCTCAAACATATACCACTAAGTTACTAATACATATCGTGCTATCAAAGCAGACAAATTACAAATCAAACACAAATGGGCATGCCCAAATTAGGCTTAGCCACTCATATATAGCTACCATTTTATGTCGAACTCGATAAATTTGAAAATTCCCATACAATGACCACCAAAATTCACACCCAAATAGTCAAAAAGTAGGGAGGGAAACATCTTAGAAGTCAATCTTACGTTATACTAACTGAAAAAATAAATAAAAATTCCTATTAATCGAAAGAACAGAGTACCTGGCATCAGATAAGGTCTATTCCCACAGACACAAATGTATTTGTTTGAATTGGAATCAAATCTACACTGGTTAGAATGAAGGCATTTAGAACATTCATCGGTTTTCGGATTCTTCGGAATAGTATAATTTGTTAAGAATCAAGAGGTTCCATCTCAAAACCAATTGGCAATGAGTGGAGTAGCCCATGTTCTTATATATGGCTCAATACTTTCACATTTAATCTATCTATTCTCCAATATAATTGACGTTAAAGCCCATCATCAAAGCCTCTACAAGGAAAGATGGATTATGCAACACTCTAGTCGCTATAGATTCCATAATCGGGACGCTAATAGTCTCACCGCATTTTATAACTCCAGAATCAGATCAAACGGAACTGGTCCGATCAAGAAGTAAGAATCCACAAATGGAACTGATTTAGTGGCGTCACATCAAACTCAGTTGTATTGCACTTATAGATTATTGTCAAATCGACGTTATGCGCTGGTTTCGAACGTGGTGTTAACGAATTCATGGGGGCAGGTCTCGTTCCAGAGGTCTAATCGAGCCAATGAAAGAGTCTGATCAGATGTATTGAGTTGAGTTGGACAACTCGGTATTTGACCAAGTTGATTGTCAACTCGTTCAAGATGTTCACGCAGGAGAGTGGGAACTCCGACAGACCGCAGCGCTCCGGGAGGTCGTCGCCGATGAAGGGATAAGAGATGTTACGGAGGGGCCCGCAGTCAGGGCCGGCCCTGAAAATTTATGGGCCCAAGAAGAATTAAATTTTGGGGCCCTCAAAAATATATCAAAAAAAGAGTGTCATGGGATTTGAACCCATGACCTTAAACATTATGTCCTCCACCTCAACCAACTAAGCTATAAATATTTGTTGTTTATATTACACTTAAATTTTACTTAAATAAAAGCCTAATATTTTTTTTTTATTTTTTATTTTGGGCTCCCGGAAAGTGTGGGCCCTAGGCACGGGCCTAGCCCGCCTATGCCTAGGGCCGGCCCTGCCCGCAGTTGAAGGTCGTATTGCAGTCTGAAGAAGAATCTTCGGAGGCCGTGACATGGCCGGAAAGTAGGAAGAAGAAGAAGAAGAAGAGGAAACCGGCGATGGTAACCGGAGAGATGGGTATTGAGTGCATTGGGAAGGAGTGGAGTGTGGAATGGAGGGTTGAGATGCCATTGGGTAATTGGTGATGGGTGAAGACTGGCGGGAAAGTGGTTGTGAGCTTGAGAGTTGACTGGGTGTCTTTGGTTGACTGTCTTTCAACGTACATATATATATAATTATTTTGGTGTGAATGTATGCCATCAAAGTTTAATTCAGACTATTTTTTTACACCGATATGATACTAACGAATACTTTTAGCATTTCTCTTAAGTTTAATATGGATTTGCTGTCAATGTGTCGTAGTTCATGTAAACGTGTCCATTTTATTTTATTATTATAATAATATAATGTCACTTTTCTTTCTCAAAACAAAAAATAATGTTACTTTTATGGAGTGTTTTAAGAACTTCTAGAATGTCGTTGGGGAGAAATATGGTATTGAATATTAACATTTATACCGGTGAATTTTTGGTTTGTTCATGATTGTGAAAACTACGCGGAGAAGAGATAATCAAGTTTTTACTCATTCATTATTTTCAAAACTTCCATGTAATTATATATTGAGTTTTTCAAAGTTGTACGTATGGTTTGAATTTTCTGCAATAAAATATTTCTATTTAAGATGAAGCAAAAAATTCAATTTCAGGGACCCGATCCATGAACACTAGGAACCAAATGAAAGTGACTTCGATGAGTAGTATGACCTAATTAATTTATTTGAAGTTGCAGAAGAACAATTTTAAAACATTACTAATATCCCAAGTTAAAAAAAATTAATAGAGAAAAGAATACAATTTGAACTCGAAGGGCGAAAATAAGCATATAAAAAAATATTAAAAAGTGGGGATTAGCTTCCATAATATACATGTAATCTACTATTAATATAATTTATATGCTTATAATTATATATATCCAAGATAAAGGCTATATAGAATTTGATTATGCAAATATAATAATATATATACACACATTACTTAACCTGAAGGCCGGTTATTCAAATAGTTAAGCAACAATTTATTGGAGTTTGGCAATAGTTTATGGGAAATTAATGCAACCCCGTGACTTGTATATATGAATTCAGGACTTGTTTTGTTTGATCACCAAGATATCAACAACGTGCCAATAAAACCCGAACTTGATACTTAGAGTCTCACATAAATTATCAAACATCTATAAAAAATATTGACCATGCTACTTAATTATTTTGGAGGGGGTTGTAGGAGAACGAGAAAAGGCATCTGAGTGGTTTACTCCATTTCAAATCTTATTCCCATCGATGAAACATGGTTTTCCAGATTTGCGATATTTTTGGATTTTTTTTTTCTTTTTTATTTTTTTATGTGTATATAGGTATATATAATGTTTATAAATGTGTGATGTTTTTGTGAAGATTTTATGTTTGGTTTGATTATTATTTTAGTTTTTTTTTAATGTGATTTGGATCTCAAAAAAAAAAAAAATTGGTGGTAGTGGTGACGGAAAGTTAGGGGATTTGAGAAATCTTTCGAGGAAGAGCGTGCTTGCACATATTGATTCGCGACAAGATCTTCAAACCCAGACCTTCTTCATATCAGAGAGTTGCGTTGGTGGAGATAGAAGAAGAGGTGAGATATGAAAAAAAAAAAGGGAAATGTGAAGAGAAAAGAAAAAAAAAATAATTAAGATTAAAATTTATAATATTTTTTTATTTCTAATTTAATGGGACACATCATCAATGTTAGGTGATATTGCAGTAAAAAAATTACCTCAACAAAGTAAGTTAGAGGCACATAGGATGTTAATAGAATTTAATGGACGACAAATTAAATATGCAAATAAATATGGAGTTTGGCGGGTTTAGTAAAAAAGAAAATAGTGGGCTAGTTGTTACAGTAAGTAAAGTATAAGGGGTTTAGCCCCAAATAACTCAATACAAAAGTTTTTTTCAACGTGCAAACATGATGCTTCATATTTCATCCTAATGTTAAAACTTAAGCTTAAAGAATATTCAAACTTTACCTTATGTTTGGTAGAGAATGAAGGTGAGAGGAAAAAAAATGGATGTAATCAAAATTTGAGATTGTTTGGTAAAACAAAAAAGATAAAAGAAAATGAAAAATAGGGAGAAAAATATTGGTGGGCCCTACTCAAAAATTTTCTCCACTAAATTAGACAAACACAAGTTAACAAAAATATATTTTTAAAAGTGATTATAGAAATTTATTAAAATATTATTCATTTAAAATAAAATTAAGAATATGGTTAAAATAATAAATAATATAAATTTACAATTTTTCTTTTTATCTATTTTATCAAACTCAATACCAAACATTAACAACTTAATGAAAAATATTTTTCACTCTTTTTTTCTAGATTTTTTTCCCTACCTATATTTTCCGTGTCTTCTATTTTCTTTCTTTTCTACCAAAAATAGGGTGAAAAAAGCTTTGTTCCAGTTTGAATTTCCGAATGGCATGTGAAAATGGATTCAGTTATAAAGGTTGACACTTACAATAGCTTGTTTCTTATATTTTCTGATTATTAAAATATGAAACGTGTAAATAACTAATCATAATATATAATTATGATGGAGTTGTTGTCCAGGTTAATATCTAAGGGCAGTGTTCAAAATGATCTTAATTACGATGTGTTTGATTGAATTTTTAGGAGAAGAATAGATTAAATTGTCATTAAGATAATTAAATTTTTTACTTTTGCCTAATTCTAATGATTTCATTATTCATTTACATGGTCCAATAAAAGTTATTTTATTTAAACTCAAAGTTTTGAAATTTTCATTTATGATCATCAGTTGATATCGTATGCTTACAGTACGGAATCCCAGACCCAATTGATCAAGTTATATACACAAGATCAGCTAAGAGTGGAGCTGGCAGTTGTTAATATTGAGAGAGGTTTGTGTTGTGTTTTGTTTAACTTTCGAAAAATTTAAAAGAAAAATGGCGCTAGAAGAAACGATCTCTTTACACTACTTACCCCAAAAATATCTTACAAATTTTCTACCAAAAAAAGTTGAAACTCCTATGCCGAGCTCATAGGAGAATCTTTATATTTGATTACTGCAATACGATCGAATTAATGAATAAGATGAGAACGTACCCGAAGATGTAGCAGAAAAAGTATCGGATCCACATCTAGCGTTATAAGCTCTATCTTTGCAGTAACATTTGAATTGCCTTGTTGTATTATCTGTTCCACACACTCCCTCAGACCTTAAACATTCCTCGCAGTAGCTGTTATTCGCATTCCACTCTATTCCAAATCCTAAATCGATGGCACCACTCACATCATCTGTAGTTAAATTGGGGGTCTCTAATTTATTGGCTGCCGAATCCAAAATGCGTAGAACAACACCTTCCCCGCAACTTGGAATATCGGCAACAGCACTCCTCATGGAGTCCGTTGCGTATACATTAGTAACGCCTGTTCTATCTCCGGGGCAACTGAATTGCTTTGCGCTAATCATTTCGGTAAGTAAAGATGAAGGACATCCGTAGTAAAGCGTTAGGTTTTGTGAACCCACACCATAACGAAACAAAGTGGTATTCCACGTTGCGTTTTGTCGATCATCTGGGCAGAGGTTGTCCCAGTAATCATCCCGAACAACTGTCAGTTTTCGTTCATCCCAAATGATTTCAATCACTCGATAGTCAATTGAGTCAATTGTGATCTCCGGTGCATCCCCACTGCATTTGAGCTCAAAATCTGGGTGGCCGCAATAGACCGGTCGGCCTTCTCCCCAGAAAGGATAGCTGAGGTTCCTGAATTTTTCTCCACAGTTTAAGAGCGTGTTGTTGCATGTTGTGTATTCCGTGTACTCTTGGGCAAATACAGAGGTACGTAATATCATTGTTATGATGATGAAGATGGAGGATGCGATATGGGGAAGCATTTTCAGAAACAGAGAAGAAGACAGATACAGATCACTTTGTAATTATGATAATGTAAAAGATGAGGGAGATGAAATATTAGTGGTCTGTTCAAATGAGAGCATCATAAGAAAGTGATGGAGTTTTGACAAACTACCCTACCTACTAATAAAATTATTGTCAAAGTGGAAGTTTCTAATATGTGGCCAAGTCATTAGCTGAGTTTAGGTGACCTCGTCTAAAATCTCCTTCGGTTTTCCATTGCGAAATTCAATTGTCCATATTCGGTTTAACCACACCAAAATGAAACTAAAAACGGCCGTAACTTCAAAGTCATAAAGTCAAAGAAATCAGCCTCGTGATTACATCATTTGCCTTCAAATGAATAATACTCTTGACTTCTTTGTATAATACATGGCAATTGAATTGAACATACACCAGCCAGCCACCACTTATAAATGTCGTGAAGTGAGCTGAGTAAGATTCAAATTCTACCCCAAGCCCATATCATTATACTTGAAATAATAAATAAATAATCTTTTATTGTATTTTTAGAACCAACAAAAAACATACCAAAGGAAGGAGCAAAGAAATTAATCAAAATAGAAAGGACAAAAGTAGTTGACTGCTGGTGCGGTACATTTTGTGCAAGAAGTATCAAATAGTCCAACGAATTCGATCGTTTGCAAATACAACGTGTAAATTAAGATAGATTATCGATTGTGCCAACTGCCAAAATATGGGCGTCACCATACTTAGGTCCTTCTTTAACCAGACAAAAGAATAAAGCCTAGGTGTTCAACTTCAGAGTCCTAATTTGTCAGCTTAAGAAAGCTAAGCTCGACCTAACGGCGTGGTCATAGTGACGTACTAGCTAGCTTATAGACATAAATTAAAATAATTTATGGATTTGTCACCAAAAAGTAGAGACACGAGATGTCATATTTAAAACAAATCCTGGCTAAATTCAATTTACTGTTATTTGCAGAACAAGCTCCAAAATTAGAAGCTCAGACTCATAAAAGCAGATAATTTTCTCTGTAATTGATCGGCCCAATTAAATGGTTATTCTAGTACGTTGTTATTGCTCGGAAAACAAGTTCGAATGATATTCGACTTCCAAATTTGGCATTTGAAAGATTAATGGCTGCAGTTTGTGTACTAGAAAGGATCATCGATAAACAATGTAACATATATCAGCTTGCATCGAAGATAACGAAAATGGAGAGAGAACTAAAAGAAAAAACAAATTATTTTTTCTCTATTTTTCTAACCTATATTTGCAGCTTGGATTTTATTGTGGAAATCTTTGAAGCTTGTCAACCTTTATTTTTTGTAAAGGTAACTTGAAGCCTATAGAAATTGTTCAAGCAGCCATTAACAGCTTTTGTGCTAAGAGGGCTCTAAGCCAACAAAACTAAATCTCAGGTCTTCTTTGGAGAGATTAAAGAGGATTGCTATAACAAAGTGCGAGAGTGGACATGGTCACTATCTGTATAGGTGCGGATCAGATAGAATTACTTGTCCGCAAGGGATACATCTCTGTCATGTTCTTATATATGGCTCAATTCTCTACCATTTATTTCATGTGGGACAATGTCCACAGTACTTACAAAGTGGAGAGCTATGGTGGAATCATAAATAAGATCCAAAAGAAGCTCGACAATTGGGCTAGTAGGTCGAGCTCAACTTATCCAATTCTTCGGGATTAGAAATTATTGAATGAGTATTTTTATTATTCCTCATAAAGTAATTGCAGCTATTCATAAGCTTTGTACACCCCAGAGGAAATTGAAGTAAACTTCACCATACTTCTTAGGAACAAGTTTGTTTACCAAAAAAAGTATGTTGGTATTGGTTTTAGGGAAGGAAAAATAAATGGAACATTGCTCTAATAGCCGAGTTCATTTGGGCCATCTCTAGAAAGCAAGATTTTCTTTAGGCTCGTTGGATTCAAGCCATTTATTTAAAGAACAAGGAGTTTGGAAACTTTGTCCGAAAAGGTGAGCTAAGCTGGTATTTTAGGAAGCTAACAAAGCTTCAAAATATCATAAGTTTATCAAGCTGCGTTGATGGAGGTTGTGAAGAATGAGAGGTTTAAGGTCAGAACTTTCTACTTATCTCTTCTGCATTCTACCCCGGTTTTATATTCAAATGCTATCTGGAATAGGCTTTCTGTTTGTAAACATTGCTTCATTATGTGGCAAGCTATAAATGATCATCTCCTTACCCGAAATCACCTTAGCTAATTTATGGTGATTCCTTCTTGTTTATGCCCCGTTTGTGAAGTAGAGATTGAGAGTCACAGCAGCATCTTTTCTATGTTTGTGTATTCTAGATTAATCATAGATGGTATTCATTGTTGATTTGGCAATTTCTCTTGACCAACAGATTTGGAGGCTTGGAAGGTTTTGGTGTGAGCTGCCTCAGACAGGGGTGGTGGGCATGGTTATGAAGGCGATTATTGTAGCTGCTATGTTATGTATTTCATTTGGTGTAATAAGAATTGTTGTATTTCTCATTTAGCTTGTAGCTTGGTCAAAGTTCTAAGGAACCATGTTAAGTTAGCTATTAAATCTAGAGTTAAGAGTGTTTTCATTTCTCAGCTTAGTAAGAGGGGAAGGGATGTATTAGGAGCAATTAACTCTTTGTAAGAGTCTAGATTTAACTAAAGACTCAGTATTCAGGTAGAGTATTATTTCTTTATTTTTTAATTTTTAGCTAGATTGAAAAATTTGACAGGAAAATGATAGAGATATTCAGCTCATAATTTCGAAAAGATTAGTAAGATGCAAAAGAAAAGATTAAGGGGAACTTAATTTGTTGATGTTTAAATGGTTGATACTGTGTAATGAGCAAAAGTATGGCTGATGGAAGTTGATGCAGGAGAATTTATCTTTTTTTAGCTGTTTTATATTTGTTTCTCAATTCAGCTTCAGAATAAATGGCAGTGTTTTAAGAATAAACACTTCTCTTGGCCTCATCTGCACTAGGAACTTCAATATTTGAGAAAAAGTATTTCTGTAATTTTCTATAAATGGATTGACTTTCTCAAAATGATATTTCAAATGTCATATCGTTTTTTCTTTTAAAAAAAAATAAAATCAATTAAATTTCTATGCAAGTCATCCCATTGTTGTGTTGCTAACCACCACACTTTAGTGACAGCATAAACAATTATGTTGCTAACCACTACACCACTTTAGTGAGGTAATAATGTAGCTTAATGGCAGACTGTATTGTTTAAAATATATAAGTGTATGTTTCACATCATAACTAAAAAATTATTTTTTGATTTTAAAAATAAAAAAAAATTATTTTTGAAAAATAATTTAGCTTGTTTCGCCTTATTTTTTCAAAACAGTTTTCAAAAAACAAGAATTTTGAAAACAATAAAATGTTATTTTCTGTTTTAAAAATCAATTCACTTTTGGTAATTATTATTTTTAAAAAACACTAATCAAACATGACTTGTATTTTAAAAACTTCAAAAATTATTTTTTGTTCTTATTTCTAAAAATAATTTTTTAAAAACAAAAAAACAGAAAACAATAACAAACATTCTCTAAATTTTTCTTGTTTGTTAAACGAAGAACATTATAAAAACAAATTTAACAAAGTACCACAATACTTTTCTAAATTTACTTTTTTTTTTTTTTTGAAAAGAAAGGTACAAAATGGGTTTATGAAAAGGGAACAAGGATGGGCTTTGGCGGGAGTGGCCTAATTTAGCAGGCTAGTTTTTGGTGGGCGTAAATACCAGATAGTCAAAGATATCAACTTTAAAATATGACCAAGATCCGCTTATCACCAGCCCAACGTTTCTGTAATACCCGAAATATTTTCGTTACAGATATAAAAGTTCACTCTACCCTGCACGCGCAATGTGCATGTCTAACAAACCAAAAATTGTTACGTACATCAATTACGAATACTGTATATACAACCTTTTCTTTGCTTTTTTTTTTTTTAACTGAATATGAATATAAAACTTTAACGTATATGTATTTTGTTTTAGGCAAAATATGTGTCTCATATATAATGGGAACACAATTAGCAAATACAAGCGCGTTTACACTACTACGAAACTCATCTTAATTAGTAGAAGAAGGTAAATGCCTAAGGCCAGCTTAATTAGTAGTTGACAAGTCTAAAATATGTTCAACATCTACTAGAAAGTATTAGAGCTTATTTATCTCGAGGAATACTAAATAAAAAAGTTTTTTAATTTTTCAAAGCGTTTACATTCAAAGGCGACAGCGACAAGTTATCTAACTGGGCAGACAAGTTCTTGAATTAGGCAAAATGGTCACTAAACAATGCTTTATTCTAACATCTAAGACTAATATAAGTCTCAAGATTCTCACATTAAATAGTAATAATCAGAGAGTGCAAGTAGACGCAACTAACATAAATTGTAAATATATTAGTTAATATTGCTGTTTGGTGAAACAAAATATTGACCAAGTTAGTATTGTTTTTCTTTTTTGAACAAGACCAAGTAAGTATTGTTGAGGTATGGTTAAATATAGGAGTACAGTCACACTCACACGCTAGAAAAAAAAAGAGTGAAAAAGAGACTGGGCCATGAACTATTTTTCTAATTTTATTAATAGCCTTATTTACCGACTCTTTCCTTTTTTCCTGATGACTGTTTTTACCTAACTTTTAGAAACAAATGTCAGTGGCAAAAATCCAACCAAATATATTTGTATTGCTCTGTTTTCAAATGTAATTATGTAGACTAAATCTGCTCTATAATGATGAGATATATGGTCAACAAAAGGATTAATCTAATTGTTCAAGTTAAAAAGATTAATCGATCTAATTTTTCTATAACCTATGTATGATAACCAAGCAAAGATATAACTACACAAGCTAAATCCATGGGAGAGAACAGTTTTATGATCCTTAATTATAAGTTCTTATTTCTTCAACAAAAAGTTGAATCAATTAATATAATTATGTATAAGTATAACCTTATTACTAATGATCACCAATATTACTAAAGTATTATAAGCAAGTTTTTTTTATCATGATAAGGATAAGGTTATTAGCGTTATATGACTAAAGAGTTTTGCACAGGACATTTCTGTTTTGCAGATCCATCCTTTTGTAAAATGAAGTTTTTTTAAGGCACGTACAACAATCATAATAAGTAAAAGAAAACCAGATGAAAAACTAGATAGCAATGAGTCAAAATCAACGCGTACCTGAGTTAGGCGGTGTTCCAAGTTTTGTGTCTCCAGATTCCGGTGGGCTGGGACATACGTCCTTGAGCACTGGAGATAGATCACCTTGACAGTAACACGTGGTCCGATTAACTCCCCAGTCGTATCCACAAACCCCACCAGATTTCCTACAGTTTTCACACCCAGCAAACTCCACCTTGTACGAAACAGGATAGCCTTCTTTCAGAGCCTCTTCAATCAACGTAGAGTTCATAAATTCAGCATAAGTTTGTACAGGATCAGACACCCTCACAATAACATTCGAACGACATGAGAAATGAGCATCAATCTTTTCCATAGTATTATTTCCCGGTAATATAAACGATTTCCCACCAGGGTTACAATCAAACCCACCATACATGTTGTCAGTAGAATTACAACCGTAGAATATTGTGATGGCTTCTGAGGCTGGTGCGTATTCGAAGATGTCCTTATCCAGAGTGGTGTCCCCATATAGTGGCGAACAAATCCCATTGTTCAGGAAATCAACTCGAGCGATTTTAATGATTGGGGTTTCCTTCTCAATCTCTAGAACCTGGTATTTGATTCCTTCAATCTCTATAATGGCATTGTTTCCCTGACAACCCAGCTTCAGTTTAGGGTGACCACAATATTCAGGCCTGCCATCACCCCAGAAAGGAAAATCCACATCGCCGATGCTCCCACATCGGTACTTGTTACTACATGCCGAGTATAAATCTAAACTGAAGCTGGGATGAAATAGGTTTGATACCAACAAGAGGTGAAGGCAAAACGAAATCAACAACAGTTTGTGAATCATTTCTGGGCCGCCGGCTAAAGAAATATACCAAAATTGTGTTTGATTAATTAGGCCGTAGGAGTAATGATTATTAGAGTGGGGGAAACAAAGGAGGGCACATATAGGAGAATTTTCGGAGGGGGACAAGGGCAACGAATAATATTTTGTTAATTATGTATCATTCAGTGAGAGTGATTGAGATGATAATGGAAAAGTTTGAAATTTTAGGTGCTTATTTGACTTATTATGATCAGTTTCTTGCAATTAATGGTCTGTCCTCCCATCTCTTTTGTTGTTATGTTCTCTTGGGAGTTTGACTTTAATTTGTTGTTTGGCTTCACACATATGCGTGTAATCTTCCACGTAAGTCACCAAGCTATGTCTTTCCATTTAAGAAATTAAAATCACAATTAAGTATTTCGTCAACCATGGTCCTTAAGATTACTGTCACTGATAACCCTATGTATATTCAATTTATTTAAAACAGACTCATTGACTTTCCATCCTTATAAGGATAGATATGTTATATGTGCGTTTATGTTTATGTATATGTATTTGTATATTCCCTCCAACATATATATGTCTGGTTATATTGGTTTAACGTTATTTTCCTTTATTATTTTTCTGTTAAAGTAACGTTTTAAATTAATACCGCTACACCAATTAATTAATTTTACACACTTACGTATCAATTTCATTTATTTTTTTCTCACAAAATCTCCACACATGATAATGTGACATCTATCTGGGTGACACGTGAAATAGATTCTGTGACTTAGACGGAAAATTCCACTCACTACTAATCGTGTAGAGAGCTCTAGTGCTCAAAGTATGAACTTAATATCTAAGCAGAGTGTACGAGAATACCTGACCAACTCCATCCATCATGTAGACAGCTCGTATAAGCCGATCAGAGGGTGCGAGTGGGACATTTTTAGAGATATATCCTATATATCTTCATTCTTGCAACACACAACAATATCTCTAATTTCAAGAGATGGATACAGATACGCAGTATCATGAAAGAAAAGGCAACCTCTCTAGTTTCCTATTTTGCTCATTATTGTAATTAGAGAAAGTGAATAGTTTCCTCATTTTATATTGCCTAATAGTTTTGGAAAACCAATTAATTTAATTAAGCACATTTTTCGTTAATATGTCTCCATTACTAAATA